>NC_138313.1:33680000-33917500 GCF_965601325.2 Salmo salar
GAAGTGTGTTGAGTATGCACTACAAGACCCACACCCGTATGTCCTTGAAATAAAGGACATGCAGATACAGACATTATACAGACAATTCATTCCTCATTTTTCTAGATTAGGATTGTTTAACTGTACTAGCCTAAGGCCAACACTTTTACTGACTTCAATGGAAGGCCTAAGATTAACCACTCTATTCATAATGTAATGTATATTAAAAAGTCGTAGTTGATCAAAGTGTGTGTGTGTGTGTGTGTGTGTGTGTGTGTGTGTGTGTGTGTGTGTGTGTGTGTGTGTGTGTGTGTGTGTGTGTGTGTGTGTGTGTGTGAGAGAGAGTGACTGTAGCTTAGGCTCAGGAGAAAAACAGTAGTTTTGGGTTGTACCTTGATGGTGTCCAGGGCCAGGTCTATCACAGCACACTGTTTAGGGGACAGGGCTTTGGCCTCCTCACGACCCATGTGCTCCTGAGGAACACACACATAGACAGGTTAACAGCACAAAGAAATAACTCTTACATGCAGATAGTATTAAATACAGAACTTTTAAATGCAAACAGTACTAATGTGGCGCGAGACAAGATGTGTGGTACCTTTATCTTGGAGAGCTGTCCCAGCTGCTTGGCAGCGTTGGAGATGAGCTGAGTGCCCTAGAGGTGAGCAGAGGTAAAAACAGAGGGAAGAGGGCTTCATTATGTTCATGACGCAGGGTAGCAGTCACACAGATTACCGTCACGTTACAATTGACGGACAATTTTCACATTCACATTCACACTCACATTCACACTCACATTCACACTCCAAAACTCACTCAACACATTACAGGACTTTCAGAAATACTAGCTGTCATACTAGTCATTATTTTTTTCAACAAACACGCACGCACGCACGCACGCACGCACGCACGCACGCACGCACGCACGCACGCACGCACGCACACACGCACACACGCACACACACACACACACACACACACACACACACACACACACACACACACACAGCAAGAGAAGACAGGATCTCAGCTTATTGTAAGTAAGAGCACACACACTTGCAGAGACACACACACACGCAGAGGCACACAAACGCACACAATACACACTCACACAGACAGTAAATGCAGAGGTTCAACCAAGCCAGCAAGCCCACAGCCTTCGCAGTAGCACTGTGGTGATATATCCTGTATCTATGATGACTCTTTGATACTCTGTTAGCAGAATATACCACTAAGTGCTCCACACAGCACCCATCACTCTGCGGTTACATCTTATCTCTAAGAGAACACTCCTCAAATAGAGAACAGACAAAACAAACAAACCAATATATTCCTACGAAAGGACAACACCAAGAAGGGTTCCACTCTCATCTCATAAATGTGGCTTATCAAATCATTTATGCCATCATGGATGTTCAATGCAAGTCGGTTGAGGAACCGCGGTCATGGTCAGGTAACGAGCAAACAGCAGTCCTGTCCGTTGGGATGTTTGTTAGTGTGCTAACGGTATGTACTGTAACGTCAACGCTCCATGTGTCCAGCAGTAGTTGGGCTGTGTGGAGGCTGGGATACAGGTAGCTCCAGGGACGTCTACAGGGGGTGGACTACAACAGACACAACTGTACAGGAATCTGGCAAAGAGGAACCCCATTTAAAAAATACAAGTGAGAAACGATCGCTTCCACTGCTTTGAACATGATGGACAGGCGAGAAGAAAACTGAGAAAAGAGACAGAGGAGAGAAGACACATTGAGCTAGAGTGGGTTTAGTCCTTACATCACTGTGACAAGCAAGCTTCACCCTCCCCTGTAAAGAGAGGACATTGGTTAATACTTCAGGAAGGGTCCTGTCCCCACAGTTCGATTGGCTGACTGACTAATGGAGCGGACATCTTAGTAACTGTCCGTCTGCTAGGCTAATGGATATGGTTCAAAGCCACTCAGTCCTAATTTCTAATGGGTCAGATAATGTAATCCAGCAAAATCTACAGATCAAAATCGATGGATCAACATAATGTAATCCAGATGTTTTATCATTGTCCGTAAAAGTTTCTTTAAGTTTAGCATACAGTTAGTTAGGTCAATATCAGTATGAGCAGTCTTGGTAATGAGCCCATCCTAGCTTCAGATGAAGACGAAAGGCCACTGACGGCCAGAAACATCTCCACCAGAGAGATTCAAACATTGAAAAAAAATATATTTTTAAACAATGTTAGAAAAATTCTAGTTATCCTAGAAAAGTAAGTAAAACAAAAACTGTAATCCAGATGTTACAGACTAGGGACGATACAATTGAGAAAACACAACAACATTTAAATCATTGAGAGGGTTTCTGTGCTGTAGAGCAGAAGTGGCTTCTCAGACATACAGTACCAGTCAACAGTTTGGACACACCTACTCATTCAAGGGTTTTTCTTTATTTTTACTATTTTCTACATTGTAGAATAATAGTGAAAACATCAAAACTATGAAACAACACATATGGAATGATGTAGTATTTTGAAAGTTTGAAAGTTTCTTCAAGTGCAGTCGCAAAAACCATCAAGTACTATGATGAAACTGGCTCTCATGAGGACCGCCACAGGAAAGGAAGACCCAGAGTTACCACTGCTGCAGAGGATAAGTTCATTAGAGTTAACTGCACATCAGATTCCAGCCAAAATAAATTCACACAGTTCAAGGAACAGACACATCTCAACATCAACTGTTCAGAGACTGCGTGAATCAGGCCTTCATGGTCCAATTGCTGCAAAGAAACCACTACGAAAGGACACCAATAAAAAGAGACTTGCTTGGGCCAAGAAACACAAGCAATGGACATTAGACCGGTAAAATCTGTCCTTTGGTCTGATGAGTCCCAATGTGACATTTTTGGTTCCAACCGCCGTGTCTTTGTGAGATGCAGATGATCTCTGCATGTGTGGTTCCCACCGTGCAGCATGGAGGAGAAGATGTGATGGTGTGGGGGTGCTTTGCTCGTGACACTGTCAGTGATTTATTTAGAATTCAAGGCACACTTAACCAGCGTGGCTACCACAGCATTCTGCAGCGATACGCCATCCCATCTGGTTTGCGCTTAGTGGGACTATCATTTGTTTTTCAACAGGACAATGACCCAAAACACACCTCCAGGCTGTGTAAGGGCTATTTGACCAAGAGGGAGAGTGATGGAGTGCTGCATCAGATGACCTGGCCTCCACAATCACCCGACCTAAACCCAATTGAGATGGTTTAGGATGAGTGAAGGGAAAGCAGTCAACAAGTGCTCAGCATATGTGGGAACTCCTTTAAGACTGTTGGAAAAGCATTCCAGGTGAAGATGGTTGAGAGAATGCCAAGAGTGTGCAAAGCTGTCATCAAGGCAAAGGGTGGCTACTTTGAAGAATGTCAAATATAAAATATATTTAGATTTGTTTTACAATTTTTTGGTAACTACATAGTTTTGATGTCTTCACTATTATTCTACAATGTAGAAAATAGTGAAAATAAAGAAAAACCATTGAATGAGTAGGTGTGTCCAAACTTTTGACTGTTACTGTATGTCTACTGTATGTGTGTGTGTGTGTCACCAATCCTAACCCCCACAAGTGTAATACACCACTTCCGGTATAGACCAGCCTTGGTGAAAGTATATACCTTAGCTTATCACTATGCTATTATGACTATCATTCTACAACAACAGGACATGGAACCAAACCAGGACAGATCAACACAGCAGGCCTGCAGAGACATACTGGGAGAATTACTACAGGGGAGTTGGAGTAGATCAGATACAAGCAACAAACCCATATAGGGCAGGGGGATACACTTCAAACATGGAACAGGTGGGGGGGGGGGGCAGGCACCAGGTATTAAGCCACAACGTCAGAGTCACCCAGAAAGGGAGTCCTGGGACAATATGCAAGAGAAGAACAAGGCAACACTGGGGGTGGGGCAGGGCAAAGGGCAGTGGGAGGCAGGGGGGGGCGTTCGATTGGAGGGTTCGTATGGGGGAGAGTGGGGCCTTCTCTGAGTCAGTCAGGAATGCACCATGCAGCTGTCACCTCAGAGAGAGAGAGAGAGAGGTGGAGGAGGACAGGAGAAGAGAAGAGAACAGAGAGAGGAGCAGAGGAACAACAGAGCAGGTGGAAGACAGAGAGACAGATAGGAGGAGTGAGGATGTGGGGGACGAAGGGGGGACAGTTTGCAGCCACATATAGCAGAGGACTGACCACCCTTCAATAACGAACTGTGGGACAGACAGACACAATGACACTCAGGAGTGCCGTACTTACAATCATCTGTGGAGGAAGAGCAGTGGGAGCAGGATGTAAATACCAGAAAGGAGGGTCAGTGACGCTGCACAGAGCCCCAGATCAATCCTCCAAGCAGCAGTAATACACATATCAGATGGATAGGAAGAGGGACAGAGTGACCTACAGTACTGAGACTGGTACTGGAACTGTAACACCCCCTCTGGACTCTGTCTCTGCCCCTGTGGGACAAACCCACACTAGGGGGGTCTTACTGATAGAGATACAGGGCAACCATACTACTATAGAATGATGTGAGGCTCTTTTGTTACCAAACAAAAATGAGAACAGATATATCAAAAGCAAAATAAATATACCGGCTGCTGTCCAACATGAAAGGCTCAACAGTTGTATCAACGTCACTGTCGAGTTGGAAGTAGTTGAGTTTAGATGTTAGTTTGTGACTAGGAGCACCATCCTGGAGAACAGGGTTAGAATGACACTGAATGGAAGAGTGGGGGTTTTCACTGAAATCTATGGAGTGAATGGAAGAGTGGGGGTCTTTTTGTATGTGGCCTGGGGGGCTGGGGAGAGGGGCGTATCAGGCCCATCATTAATGAATAATCACTAATCAGATCTATTATTATACAGTCACTTGTAAGCATCTTATAATGTAGACAAAATGTCTGCCATTTCAGGTCTACTTCTTCCCTGTCTAATGGCTGTCCTGGCTGCTCACGGTGTGCGTATGTGGGAGAGAGTTTGTTGTACTAAATACTGTACTCAGAACAGATAAAATATGAATTATAAACTGGGTGGTTCGAGCACTGAATGCTGATTTTCTGACAGCCGTGGTATACCACGGTTATGACAAAACATTTATTTTTACTGCTCTAATTACAGTATGTTGGCAACCAATTTATAATAGCAATAAGGGCTGTGTCCAGGCACTCCACGTTGCATCGTGCTTAAAAACAGCCCTTAGCCGTGGTTTATTGGCCATATAGCACACCTCCTCGGCCCTTATTGCTTAAATATATCTCCCTCACATAGCACATATCAGAGCATGAATCCCTTGAATAAAAAGAACTCTGATCGGTCTTGGTTCTCATCCCATACTGAGAAGTGGTTTGTGCCTGTGTAGCAGTTGGTAGTGTGGGCTGTGTGTGTATCAAAGAATGTGTGACTACAGGCATGTGAGTGTGTGTGACTGTGTGCATGTGAGTGTGTGTGACTGCATGCATGTGTGTGTGACTGTGTGCATTTGAGTGTATGTGACTGTGTGCATGTGAGTGTGTGTGACTGCGTGCATGTGCGTGTATGTGACTGCAGGCATGTGAGTGTGACTGTGTGCATGTGAGTGTATGTGACTGCAGGCATGTGAGTGTGTGTGACTGCGTGCATGTGAGTGTGTGAGCATGAATATTTGCATGCTCAGAAGGGTGTGTGTTCGTACCGTCTGGTCGGTGAGAGGGGGCAGGACGATGTTCCTCTCCATAGTGTTCATCACCAGTTTCCACAGCTCCTTCAGAACACGCTTCAGCACGGTCTTTTCACAGATCTTAGCAAACAGCGTCAAGCTGACAGGAGACAGAGCGAAGGTGAGGAGGAAGGAAGGAAGGAAGGAAGGAAGGAAGGAAGGAAGGAAGGAAGGAAGGAAGGAAGGAAGGAAGGAAGGAAGGAAGGAAGGAAGGAAGGAAGGAAGGAAGGAAGGAAGGAAGGAAGGAAGGAAGGAAGGAAGGAGGGAGGGAGGAAGGAAATAATGAGCGACAGAAGGGAGTCCAACATAGCGCACCAGCCAAGAATTGACAAGAAATGGTGTTCAAACCGAAAGATAAGAGAGAGAGATGACAGAGGAGACACAGAGAGAGATTAAGAGATGAAGAAAAAGAGAAGGAAAGAAAGAACAAGATGGAAAGATGGGTTAAAAGAGAGAGCGACAGGGATAGGCAGCGGGAAAAAGACGGCAAGATTGAAAGAGACTGGAAAAGTTATATCAAGAAAGAAATAGAGACTGCGGCCAAAAATGGACTGGCAACATTACAGGACAACTCTCTCTCACTTGCTGTCCAGGAAGTCCATGATAGGCTCCAGAACATTGTCAGCGTCCTGGGCCACACTGCTGCAGTTGTTAGCCCCCACGTTGGTCCCCTTCACCTGGCCAAGGATGTCTCCCATTTGCTTCACATTGTCCTCAATCTGTGGCTGGAAACTACACACGCGCAAATAAACACACAAGACATAGAAAGTGACGTAACTAATATCTCAGCTGAAGTGACATAAAAAGTTTAAATGCCACCATTTTGACATATTCGGATGAGACTATGTAGCAAGGAGAGAAAGGCACTGTAATATTAATGAAATATATATTGGAGTTGGCAAGTATGGGTAGATGGAATGGCTGTTTGATGCCTGACAGTGCCCACCAGTGTGCCTAACTCACCTGACAGAAAAGATCCTGCTGAGATCATCCATCACAGTGTTTAGCTTCAACTGCAGGTCTTTCAGGAAGTCACTGGCCTCCTTGCACAGCTGAAACACACACACCAATAGATACATGTACACACACCCGTCCACGCACACATAAACACACACACATCCCCAGACACACACACGTCCCCAGACACACACCCGTCCACGCACACACAACACACACACACACGTCCTCAGACACACACCCGTCCACGCACACACAACACACACACACACACGTCCCCAGACACACACCCGTCCACGCACACACAACACACACACACACGTCCCCAGACACACACCCGTCCACCGCACCACACAAACGTCCCCAGACACACACCCGTCCACGCACACACACACAAATGTCCCCAGACACACACCCGTCCACGCACACACAAATGTCCCCGCCACACCCGACCACGCCCACAGCACAGACAGACGCAGACAGACAGACAGACAGACAGACAGACAGACAGACAGACAGACAGACAGACAGACAGACAGACAGACAGACAGACAGACAGACAGACAGACAGACAGACAGACAGACAGACAGCGACAGACAGACAGACAGACAGACAGACAGACAGACAGACAGACAGACAGACAGACAGACAGACAGACAGACAGATAGATAGATAGATAGATAGATAGATAGATAGATAGATAGATAGATAGATAGATAGATAGATAGATAGATAGATAGATAGATCAAACAGGGATATGAGAGCCACTCACATCCTTTCCTCCCATGGCCTCAAACATCCTCTCCAGTTGAACTCTGAGCTGCTGGATGTTGTTGATCAGGATGCATGGCTGCAAACAACACAAAGTCATTATCCACTACACTATCCAAATACCACACATTTTCATTGAATTGCACAAACACTACACTATAATGATGGGCATCCACACCCAACGTGTCTCGCCCAGTAATTGTACACTCACCACTTTCTCCATGTTGACGTAGTTAGCAAAGCACTTGGAGATAATGTCCGAGTAGGATATGAGAACATTACCAATTGTCTGAGGAGAGAGCAGGAGGAGATAGGAGCATGTCAACCACTGTCTCTGTGACTAGGCTCAGCTTACCATCATGAAGCCATGAATGAAGTGGCTATAGTGTGTAGAATACTGTAGTGTACCTTGGCGAAGCGTTTCATACAGTTGCCTACGATCTGGGGGTCAGGACACTCCAGCTTGCGGATGATCTCAAAGCTCTGGTTGAGCTGAGAGAAGACATCCACCACGGAGCAGGAGAACAGAGCATGCTCCGAAGTCACCTGGAACTGTTGGGGGAAAGGAGAGAGAGAAAGCATTAAGAGAGAGACGGGAGGAGAGGAGAGAGAGACTGGGGAGAGAAGGAAAAGAGAGGAAAGAGTTTTCCTTAGCACAGCTGAGAGAGAGGAAGGAAGAGAGGGGAAGGAAGAGAGGAAGAGGAGATAGTGGTCTCTAGCAGAGAAGGGGAGAGGAGTAGAGATACCATTATGATTGGGGGACAGAGGCCATGGATTGTTAACATCAGGGGAGAGAGATGGGGGAGGAAGAGAGAGAGATGGTGTCTGGCCTGCTGTACCACTGAGCTCTGAGAGAGTAAATAGATATGATAGTTGTCCTGAGGACCACTAGGGTTGTTTGCAGCCAGACAGCAGTCCAGACAGACGACTGGGTCAGGTGGGTCTGTCTGTCTGTCTGCCTCTAATTGGCAGACAGAGGTGAGTCTGTGGTGGCTCCCCCAGGTGCTACTGTGTAATGAGGGAAGGGCAGCTCCCATTGGTAGGGAACAGAGCTCATTAATCCACAGGCTGGTACAGTCAGACTTTATCTCCCTACCTGAGAAGAGTCTGCACAAATCTCTTTATAGCCTCTCTCTACTTTCTGAGAACATCTCTTTATATTCTAAACTCCCTACTTTCTACTTTGAGCTCGAGTCTCCCCTGCAACATCTGTGCTTCGGCATCCATTGTCTCAGGGAAGTCTTTGATGAGTGCTGGAGACGTGGATAAGTCTGCCTGATAACTAGGAGGGTTAGTGAGGAGCTACAAAGGAAGGGATTACTTTCATTCTGCCACAACCAACGCAAATTTCATTTTGAGGACATAAGGAGAAGAATTTACCCCGTCCTTTTTGTCCCTCTCCAGTGCACCATGCAGGAAGTCTCGAGACACTTCCTCATTCTCGTCCAACCACTGGATGACAAATGGCTCGAACCACCTAGGAGACATCACACGGGGGGGGGGGGGGGGGGGGGGGGGGGGGTTTAATTTGAATCAACCCCACTGGAACTTTTGATTTCAACCTACTTCTGGGGTCTGAGAGAAAACCTGTTGCTGCAGTCCATCTGTAACTGCTGATGGGCTGTGCTGTGTAGTACCAGGGAGGTAGTGTGTGAGTTCGTGCATGTGTGTATGTGGGTATGTGCCTGTATGCATGCGCGTGTTTTAAGCTGAGTGTGTGTCATCATGGCACAGGTGGCACTTACGCCGGGTACTCAGGAACACGGCTCTTAAAGAAGGGCAGGTCTCTGCAGTACTCGTTGTACAGCCACTTGACCTTGAAGTGCAGGTTCATGTAATCTGCACTCTTACACAGCCGGTTCTTCTCATGCTCTGAGAGTTGAGCGAGAGATCGAGAGAGAGAGAGAGAGAGAGTGCCATATCTGCTTGTAAATGCATTATAACAGCCCGATAAAAACAGAAGACAACTGCTAGGACAGATCTAGGCCAACAGTGTGGTGAGGTGCAACATTATTCAGTGCTCACCCTCCATGGCGTACTTCATATCCTGAGCAAACAGGTTCCACATCACCTCAGCACTGATTTTACCCACGTTGAGCTCCTGAGGAAACCTGTGCATGGCAGATGGTAAGAAACAGATACAGAGTTACATATGGATGTAAAGGTGGAGAGAGACAGAGGGAGAGAGACAGAGAAAGAGAGACAGAGAAAGAGAGACAGAGGGAGAGAGACAGAGGGAGAGAGACAGAGGGAGAGAGACAGAGAAAGAGAGACAGAGAAAGAGAGACAGAGAAAGAGAGACAGAGAAAGAGAGACAGAGAAAGAGAGACAGAGAAAGAGAGACAGAGAAAGAGAGACAGAGGGAGAGAGAGCAACAGTGAAACAGACTGATATGGCTAGAGAGAGTGACAGACTCACTGGTTTAGGCAGGGTGTGTAGGAGTTCTTGTCTTCCTCTATGATGGACACGATGAGGGTGATGAGTTTGGACCAGAAGTCCAGGTTCTTGATGCTGGGACCCTGCTCCTCTGGAGCGACCACTCCTGGCTTGGCCTGGACAAAACAACAACACACTCAGTCACTGAGATACTATCACATGGGCTACTATTGTAGCTACTATCGTAGTGTGTCCGATATATATCTCTTCGCTACCACTCAACTCCAATGATATATATCTCTTCGCTACCACTCAACTCCAATGATATATATCTCTTCCCTACCACTCAATTCCAATGATATCTATCTCTTCGCTACCACTCAACTCCAATGATATCTATCTCTTCCCTACCACTCAACTCCAATTATATCTATCTCTTTGCTACTCTAATGAGCTGATGAACCCACCAAACCACATGTAGCAAGTTTAGTGCTTTGAAGAGAGCTGACAAAGTCAGAAAAAAATGTTCATACCACCGCAGAGGTTCAAACTGAAGATTTAACAAAATATTCCAAGGCACCTCAGGGTGGAATGTTTTATTCAAAGGAAAAATTAGCTTTTGAAATTCATGAAGGGAGTCGGAATGAATCGCCCCACTTTAATGAAGCAAAAACAAGGCTTGTAAATCCATATAAAAATCCTGTACAGGCTTGATGGAGACCACCTGAGGTGCTAATGACACGGACAGAGAGACACATACACGCACACCTTCACACCTTCACACGCGCACACACACACACACACACACACACACACACACACACACACACACACACACACACACACACACACACACACACACACACACACACACACACACTTCACACACACACGCACATACACCTTCACACCTTCACACGCACACACACGCACACCTTCACACGCACACACACGCACACACACACACACACACACACACACACACACACACACACACACACACACACACACACACACACACACACACACACACACACACACACACACACACACACACACACACAAAGTCACCGGGTCTGTCTGGTACTCGCGGCTGTAGAGTTCGTGACAGTTGTTGAAGATGTATTCGTAGGTGGAGTTGAGACAGGCCTTGACACAGTCCTTCACCACCTGACTGGCTCTAGGGGGACACTGTAGCTCCTGGACCTGAGGACAGACACACAGACAGATGAGAAGTTACTGAAACTGGGAAAGCCCATACAACCACACTGGGTCAAAGAAACTCAGTGAAGATGCATGTTTGAAAAGAACATGTAGTGTAGCGAAACTGTACAGTGTAAACAAGAATGGATACATGTGGTACCAACCAGAGCCAAGTAGAGGTGATCCAAGGAGCGGATGGAATGAAATGAAAGAGAAGACAGAGAGAAGAGAGAGTTACCTTCATCCTGAAGAAGGTGATGCTGGTGAGCAGGTCCACAGTAGACTTGAGGTCCTGCAGCCTCTCAGGACTGCTGGCTGGGAAGTTATTCTGTTACACACAAATAATAGATCCACAGTGAGGAGTGAGTGTGTGTGTGTGTGTGTGTGTGTGTGTGTGTGTGTGTGTGTGTGTGTGTGTGTGTGTGTGTGTGTGTGTGTGTGTGTGTGTGTGTGTGTGTGTGTGTGTGTGTGTGTGTGTGTGTGTGTGTGTGTGGACAAGGTTGTATAATCTGGCTAGAGCTGTGGTGCTGAAGAAGTAGTCTCTCTCTGCCATTGATTCCAGGCCAGACTAAAACCCTCAGCTCTTCACCTCACTGACCCTGTGTGTGCATGACGAGGCGTCAGCCCAATTAACACATCAGCCTCCTTTCTCACATCACACAGAGAGAGAAAGTGTGTATTTGTGTGTGTCTGTGAGCGACAGAGAAAGCAGAGGTCTCCCTGCCCACAGGGCCCAGCCACTCTGAGCTGTCTGATGCTGTTATGGGACTGTTCTAAGTGCAGACACAAACAATACTTTTGTTTGAGTGGAGAGAGAGAGAGAGAGAGAGAGAGAGAGAGAGAGAGAGAGAGAGAGAGAGAGAGAGAGAGAGAGAGAGAGAGAGAGATGTGAGAGAGAGAGATGTGAGAGATAGAAAGAGATGTTAGAGAGAGAGAATGAAAGAGAGGGACAGTAGTGATATTAAGCTAAACAATAAACTACCAGGATAAACTTCACTCCATCCCCAGGGGGCAGCAGTAACCTGAGTCAGGTGCTAAGCCAGGAAGTCCTGTGTAGACTTATTAAGTGTTGATTGGGCACAGGTGCAAGGAACTAGAGTGAGCCATCTTGCAGAGCTGTGAGGCTTCTGGTTTTTCTTGGTAGCCATGTGCACACTTGGTTTTGGTTTGAATCTTTTGTTTGGGTCTGTTTCTCCTTTTTTAAAATATTTATTTTCATCACCCCTTTGAACAATAAAAAAAACTGCTTGAACTGGCTGACCAAGAGGTCATGAAGGAGCTGGCCCTGGATCTAAGGTAAGGTTGTTGTCTCCTGGATCTAAGGTAAGGTTGTTGTCTCCTGGATCTCAGTAAGGTTGTTGTCTCCTGGATCTCAGTAAGGTTGTTGTCTCATGGATCGAAGGTAAGGTTGTTGTCTCATGGATCGAAGGTAAGGTTGTTGTCTCCTGGATCTAAGGTAAGGTTGTTGTCTCCTGGATCTAAGGTAAGGTTGTTGTCTCCTGGATCTAAGGTAAGGTTGTTGTCTCCTGGATCTCAGTAAGGTTGTTGTCTCCTGGATCTCAGTAAGGTTGTTGTCTCCTGGATCTAAGGTAAGGTTCTTGTCTCCTGGATCTCAGTAAGGTTGTTGTCTCCTGGATCTCAGTAAGGTTGTTGTCTCCTGGATCTCAGTAAGGTTGTTGTCTCCTGGATCTAAGGTAAGGTTGTTGTCTCCTGGATCTAAGGTAAGGTTGTTGTCTCCTGGATCTCAGTAAGGTTGTTATCTCCTGGATCTCAGTAAGGTTGTTGTCTCCTGGATCTAAGGTAAGGTTGTTGTCTCCTAGATCTAAGGTAAGGTTGTTATCTCCTGGATCTCAGTAAGGTTGTTGTCTCCTGGATCTAAGGTAAGGTTGTTGTCTCCTGGATCTAAGGTAAGGTTGTTGTCTCCTGGATCTAAGGTAAGGTTGTTGTCTCCTGGATCTAAGGTAAGGTTGTTGTCTCCTGGATCTCAGTAAGGTTGTTGTCTCCTGGATCTCAGTAAGGTTGTTGTCTCCTGGATCTCAGTAAGGTTGTTGTCTCCTGGATCTCAGTAAGGTTGTTGTCTCCTGGATCTCAGTAAGGTTGTTGTCTCCTGGATCTAAGGTAAGGTTGTTGTCTCCTGGATCTCAGTAAGGTTGTTGTCTCCTGGATCTAAGGTAAGGTTGTTGTCTCCTGGATCTCAGTAAGGTTGTTGTCTCCTGGATCTCAGTAAGGTTGTTGTCTCCTGGATCTCAGTAAGGTGGTTGTCTCCTGGATCTCAGTAAGGTTGTTATCTCCTGGATCTCATTAAGGTTGTTGTCTCCTGGATCTAAGGTAAGGTTGTTGTCTCCTGGATCTCAGTAAGGTTGTTGTCTCCTGGATCTCAGTAAGGTTGTTGTCTCCTGGATCTCAGTAAGGTTGTTGTCTCCTGGGTCTCAGTAAGGTTGTTGTCTCCTGGATCTCAGTAAGGTTGTTGTCTCCTGGATCTCAGTAAGGTTGTTGTCTCCTGGGTACATGTACATACAACACATTTCTAATATGGGAAAAATGGCGCTGGAGAAGAAGGCAGATGTTTTACATGTCCCCAACCGATTGTGTTTTTTTGTTTGTTTATTTGCGTTGTTTGTAACTTATTTGATTACTTATTTTGTACACAATGTTGCCGCTACCATCTCTTATGACCGAAAATAACTTCTAGACATCAGAACAGCGATTACTCACCGCCGACTAGCAGAATCCTTTTTTTCCTTTAACAAGTCTGACGAGTCCGACGCGAACGATATACTGCTTTCTCGGGAACAGGCCCAGATACCCGTGATTTGCATGAAGAGGAGGTGGAGAAAAAGGGGCCGGAGAGCGGGCTGCCTTCTGAGAATTCGTAGGCAATTGAATAAACCCCCACTTCCTTCCATTCTGCTAGCAAATGTTCAATCTTTGGAGAATAAAATAGATAACCTACATGGAAGATTAAACTACCAATGGGACATTCAAAACTGTAATATCTTATGCTTCACGGAGTCGTGGCTGAACGATGACACTATCAACATACAGCTGGCTGGTTATACGCTGCACCGGCAGAATAGAACAGCGGGGCATGGTAAGACAAGGAATATGTTCCGGGATTCCTCCAATGGCATTGAGCAGTACACCACATCAGTCATTGATTTCATCAATAAATGCATCGATGACGTCGTCCCCACAGTGACCGTACGTACATACCCCAACCAGAAGCCATGGATTACAGGCAACATCCGCACTGAGCTAAATTCTAGAGCAGCTGCTTTCAAGGAGCGGGACTTATAAGAAATCCTGCTATGCCCTCCAACGAACCATCAAACAGGCAAAGCGTCAATATAGGACTAAGATCAAATCGTACTACACTGGCTCTGACGCTCGTCGGATGTGGCATGGCTTGCAAACCATTACAGACTACAAAGTGAAGCACAGCCGAGAGCTGCCCAGTGACTCCTGAACACCTAACCAAATGGCTACCGAGACTATTTGCATTGTCCCCCTCCCTCTCTTTTACACCGCTGCTACTCTCTGTTGTTATCATCTATGCATAGTTACTTTAATAACTCTACCTACATGTACATATACCTCAACAAACCGGTGCTCCCGCACAATGACTCTGTATTAGTATCCTTCTGTATATAGTCTCACTATTGTTATTTTACTGCTGCTCTTTAATTACTTGTTACTTTTATTTCTTATTCTTATCCGTATTCTTTTAAACGGCATTGTTGGTTAGGTAAGTAAGCATTTCACTGTAAGGTCTACACCTGTTGTATTCGGCGCATCTGACTAATAAAATTGTATTTTATTTAATACGCAGATTTCTCACATTGATGCACATCTTATATCTGGTTACAGACCAGTTAACTAGGCCTAAGACTCCTAGACTTAGTGAGGAACAATATTAGCAGGCTAGTTAATTGGTTTTGCAAAAGAGATCTAGAGGTAGGAAAGGACACAGATCGAAAAACAGAGAGAGAGATAGAGATAAGAGAGAGATAAATATAAGTTAAGAGTAGCCTACCCGGTACATGGACAGATCAATCCTAAGGGAGTTGTGGAGTTGGTCTAGGAGCTTCACAAATCGTTCTTTCTGAAATAACAAAAATACGCCACAACACATTAGCCTAAGAGCTAGCATATCCATTGGCTCACCTTAAACATTGAGTTCAGGCATTGCATCCTATTATGTATCTGTCCATCCCTCATTAATTGGTTAGTGCTATCCGGAATCCTTGTGACATCCCTACCCTAACCTTAACCCCTACCCTTGCACTAAACTTAACAATAAACCTTACGTAACCTTAACCATATTACATTTAAACTTCAATGGGGTAGGGATGTCCAAAAAAGGACCCTCATTAATTTGGGGCGACTCACCCCGAAGTTGGATGCGGCGAAACGGTCGGAGGCAGACACACTGTTGGTGGCCTGGGTGCTGTGGGCGTAGTAGGCATTGATGTTGGCCAGCAGGGTACTCATTACCGCCGGCACCCCAGGGCACATGTACTTAGACGACAGGCAGGCAAAGTGACTGTGGGAGAACACACACACGGCATAAACATTATCACTTTAGTATTAATGAAGCTGCCCATGCATTCCCTTGTGATGTTTAGGGTGTACCACAGTATCATCCTAAACACAACCATACACTAGGTGTTCTCTCAATACATCACATTACAATCTGGTAATGTGTATGCTATTGCTAAGTGTCACTGACAGGGTGTGTAGGGTACTACATTTGAGCTCACGTCATAGCCTGATAGATTGACTCCACTCCGTAGCGCATGGCAAACTCATCCACTATCTCCTGAGGAGTCTCATCAAAGTACACCTTCCACGCATCATCCCCTTTAGCATCAGGAATCTTCACAACACCAGAGCTCTGCACATCTGTGACAAAGTGGAAGAGGTTCTGTAGGCAGAGCGAGAGAGGATGAAAGAGACGGGTTATTCAATCTAGACTATGATGTTAATGAGTTAAAGTTGCTAAGGCTGATTGAAGGCAGCTTTCATCATGATCTCTATGTGAATGTGTCTGAGCAGGAGAGCAGAGTAGAATACACACTATCTGACTGACTGGCTGACTATCTAACTGGCTGACTATCTAACTGGCTGACTATCTAACTGGCTGGCTGACTATCTGACTGATTATCTAACTGGCTGACTATCTAACTGGCTGACTATCTAACTGGCTGACTGACTATCTGACTGATTATCTAACTGGCGGACTATCTAACTGGCTGACTGACTATCTGACTGATTATCTAACTGGCTAACTATCTAACTGGCTGACTATCTAACTGGCTGACTGACTATCTGACTGATTATCTAACTGGCTGACTATC
This sequence comes from Salmo salar, assembly GCF_965601325.2. Lineage (NCBI taxonomy): Eukaryota > Metazoa > Chordata > Actinopteri > Salmoniformes > Salmonidae > Salmo > Salmo salar. Next base: position 33,696,356 of record NC_138313.1, read on the forward strand.
TAACTGGCTGACTGACTATCTATCTAACTGGCTGACTGACTATCTAACTGGCTGACTGACTATCTAACTGGCTGACTGACTATCTAACTGGCTGACTGACTATCTAACTGGCTGACTGACTATCTAACTGGCTGACTGACTATCTAACTGGCTGACTGACTATCTGACTGATTATCTAACTATCTAACTGGCTGACTATCTAACTGGCTGACTGACTATCTAACTGGCTGACTGACTATCTGACTGATTATCTAACTGGCTGACTATCTAACTGGCTGACTGACTATCTGACTGATTAGCTAACTGGCTGACTATCTAACTGGCTGACTGACTATCTGACTGATTATCTATCTAACTGACTGACTGACTAACAACTGATTGAATAACTATATACAGTAACTGACTAACTGACTGATTATCTGTCTGTCTGTCTGTCTGTCTGTCTGTCTGTCTGTCTGTCTGTCTGTCTGTCTGTCTGTCTGTCTGTCTGTCTGTCTGTCTGTCTGTCTGTCTGTCTGTCTGTCTGTCTGTCTGTCTGTCTGTCTGTCTGTCTGTCTGTCTGTCTGTCTGTCTAACTGGATGACTGACTGACTGATCAATGCTCAGAGGGTTTTTCAATTAATCATTTATTCAGGCCTGGGCCTCCATTCATTCATTATATGACTGACTTTCATGAGAAATATATCAGTTGGTTTTATGTGCCAATAGATAGTACCTGAAAGAGTACAGGAATATATGAATCATTCAGTGTCACGACTCACCATTACAATGTGTGTTGAGCCATTGTGAAGATTGAGAGAATTTGGTACAGAACATTATTTACAGTACAATTGAATAGTAGCTCTTGTTAGGTTCAGCTGTTTGCAAACTATGTCCTGATATTGGACCAAGTAATGACTTGATATAGGGCAATGATCATTTAGCATAAACATTGTAAACAGTTCCATATTTGAAGAAGGTCAGAGTGCGAGATATTATCTGTGGTATTTTATATCTGATGTGGTATTTATCTTGATAGAGCAATGCAGGCGGTGACACCTTTATGGGATATTAACTTCTATTTCATCTGAAACAACAACTTCATTGAAAGACGGCTACATCAGTCAGCTAAATGAACCGAGATGACCCGGCTATTAACATCACTTAGCACCTGAAGGCAGGAGCATACACAGGCTCGCGTGCACGATCACACGCACACACAGACACGCACGCACGCACACACACACACACACACACACAGCTTACCTCGTGCAGACAGGTGTATTGGACATGATATGGAGCGACTGTTTCCTCTCCTTTGATCTCTACATTGATGTGCATCCTGATGGCACCAGACACGGCTGACTTGTCTGTACGCTTGTCTGCAGAGAGGGACCAGACACAACTCTCAGTCAACACATACCACAGTCAACCTAACAACAACTATCTTTGATAAAGACCTCAACCATTATGATAATGTCTCTTATATGAAATAAATCATTTTTAAAAGGATAGTTCACCCAAATTAGATCACCAAATTAACCTCATCGTATGGATACCTAGAAAGTAATTATATGGACCCGAAGTGTCAGAGGCTCAATGATTGGGTTTGTTAGCTTAACGTGGTTATTTCCCCCTGTACTGTGACTGTACTGACCCAGGTTGTACCAGACGTCCATCTCTCCGCTCAGCGTGCGGACCTCGATGATGGTCTGACCCAGGAAGTCATCTGACTCCTTTTTGAACTTCTGCTTCACCCGAGACTTGATGTCATCATCCTCGTCCCACACCCGCACCTTGATCCGGTCCGAGGAGTTGTGGCACTCACTACAGAGAGAGCGAGGGGAGAGACAGAGGGGAGAGACAGAGAGAGAGAGAGACCCACCAATGTCATCCATTCACAATCTGTGAATACACAACCTTCAATGTTATTCCAGTCCAGTAATCCGTCAATGTGCCCTTGAGCAAAGCACTTAACCCTAATTGCTCCTGTAAGTGGCTCTGGATAAGAGTGTCAGCTAAATAACTAAATAAAAAAAGTACTTTCTCTCTCTACTCACAAGTTGAAGTTCTCCTCCCAGACAGGGTTGAGGTTTCCGTAGATGGTCTTGGTCCTCTTCTTGGTCTTTCCCACCTGGACCGTGACGTAGGGATCACTGGAGCCAGTCTTATCCTTCGCCTGGAGGCCCTGGGCACACAGCACTGTGGGGAGGGAGGAGAGGGAACAGGGGGCAGCATCAAGTGGTCAGTATGGCTGAATACTGCACTCATCATTGTTTCACTAGTGAGCACAGCGGTCAGTCTAGTTTAGAGGCTAATAGTATTAGTAGTAGTAGTTCATTACATTTTTACCAGTAAGCTGTACTTGGCAGCTAAAAGCTGAATTGCAGTACACAGCACATACAAGTAAACAAATCTCAAGGTGCTTAAAAAGCAAAAAAAATTTCAATAAAATATGAACGACATGACTATATGTCTGGTCTACAAAGTTCGGAGTACTTCAAACCTCAAACAGATGGAGCGACAGTCAATAGGACAAGACTTGAGCAGAGCCTAGTTTACCTAGCTAGGTTGAGAGTTCTCCCTTCTACACACTCCCATTGACCTATTCTGGTTCTTTGCCTTCTTGCCTACAGACGAATATCTCAAATCCCTCTTCATATGGGACCGTTATCTAATCTGTCTCCTTCATGTCAGACAGTGACTCAATGGTCTACAGCACAGTATGACCTTTACAACAAATAGAGCTGGAACACAAACAAGCAAGAGGAGACAGAGGGTGGATGATGTGTTGTGATGGAGTCAGACTCCAAATGGCATCTGCCAGAGCTTTACAAATGGATGGTTCTGAACTCAAACTATTCACAAAGCGTCTCAAATTAGGAGTGCTGATCTAGGATCAGTTTTCCCTTTTAGATCATAATGAATAAGATTTTTCTTCTTCTGATTCTGATGTGGACCTGGTCCTAGATCAGCACTCTAACTCTGAAGCCCTGCTATCTTCTCTCTCTCTCTCACCTGTGATGCTGATCTTGGCCGACCACTTGGAGGTGCCGTCCAGTACGCTCTGTTTGATCTGCTTCATGTAGGTGACGTGAGTGGCTTTGACCATGGCAAACACCTCCTGGATCAGCTCAAAGATCTCCGGCTTGTTCCTCTCTCGGATCTTCATCCTGTCTTTTAGAACCATGATGATGTTCTGGGTTCTGTCCTCCGCCCCATGCTTAGAACTCTTCTCCGCTGCCCCTGGGGTAGACGAGAGATGAGGGTCAGATTTGACTTATTGAGTTACATGACAAATAAGGTCTTATGATGTATTATTCTACAGCAGGAATGGGCAACTGGCGGCATGTGGCCAGCGGCCCCTCTTTTGTAGGCCCCCGATTCAATTACCTAAAAATAAAAAAGATATGAGTTTGGACACACCTACTCATTCAAGGGTTTTTCTTTATTTTTACTATTTTCTACATTGTAGAATAATAGTGAAGACATCAAAACTAATAAATAACACATATGGAATCATGTAGTAACCAAAGAAGTGTTACTACTTAGAGATTCCTCTAAGTAGCCACCCTTTGCCTTGATGACAACTTTGCACACTCTTGGCATTCTCTCAACCAGCTTCATGAGGTAGTCACCTGGAATGCATTTCAATTAACTTACAATTAACATACATAGTATACAGTGTGATTTATCGATGAGTGCTCAGGTAGTATCTGCAGACCTGTGAAACGTTCACGAAGAGTTGGAAGGGGGAGAGGATCTCAAGGAAAGACAAATGGCTTTAAAAAAAAAATGTATACAATTTTTTAAGAAAAATAAAAGAGAGAGAGTGCCTGAGACTGCAGAGTGAGAGAATGGAGGACAAGGGGAGTGGGATGAGAGATGTAGGAGGGAAGAGTCTGAAGTATGACAGTCAAAGGGGAATGCCAGACAGCCGTTTAACATTCTTATCCAAAGCAGCTTACAGTCTGTAGTATCCCACACAGTTGGTGTTGTTAGTTTATGTTTTATCATTATATTATGTTTTAGCACCAACTGAACAAAACTTTACCACTCACTGAGAAACATTCAACATGGCTCTACTTACTTTGCAGGCAGTCAGCATTGAGTAGGTCCTGGCACTTATCGTGACATTTGACCCCGCACTCGGTGCACCTCATGCCCTGGCGGGCGATGCCCCACAGCAGCCCCTCACACTCATAGCAGTAGGTGGGTGTCGTGGCCGTCCACACCTCAAAGTTATGAGGCGTGGTGCAGGATATGGGGTAGATCAGAGCCTGTAGGGTCTTCTTGTACACATGGCTCTTCTACAAGAGAGGGAAACGTAGAGGACATATATATAGAGTCAAAGAATTTGTGGAATTTATGACTACATGGAGAGAGGGAAAACGTTCACTATCTGGATATACTGAGAGTAGAGAAAAGAAAGAGCCAGAAACGCACCAGCTCCTCGTTATTGAGAGTGCTGGACGCCATAGCTGATGTGAACCCTGCCTTCCTGGAGTTCTGAGCCAGGGACTGAGGTAGGCCAGGCAGGGGACAGAAAGAAAGGAAGGAATTAATGACTGATTGAATGAAGAGATGAGATTAATATATAGTAGTTTTGTACATACTGCGATTGAAAAACATTCCATAAGCACTTTTACAACCAAGTGACAACTTCGATTTTACTCAAAGAAAGAAGTCTATTTCTCTTGCTACTTACTTTAATATATTTTAACACAGTTTGGAAGAAATTACATCTCATTAAGGCAACCGGTCACAAAGCAGTCCAGCTGTACTTTCCCCAAGTGTATACAAGAAACAAGGGGTCATGGGTATCTGGAATGAAGTGCTTCTCTACACAAATTGCTATTCCCCTTGAGAACAAACAAAGCCAGTACGTCTTAACAACATTCTCTTTTCATTTGGAATCAGTCACGGTGTTACTCACCATAGCCTTTAGCAGTACAGATGGAGGAAGGAAGAAGCAGGAAGAGAAACAAGTGTTAAAAGGGCCATATGTCAAACAACTCTAGCCACAGTCACAAACATGGCGACAATAGCATAGGGGTGATTTTAAAACAGATACAGAGTGATCGATCGTGATAAAAGTGCCAAGAGACAGAAAGATCACTATATCAGGGGAGAGTTATTCATTTTGTTGATGGAATACTGGGTGAGGGGAAAGGAGGGAGGACATTTCCATTAATTTAGATCTAGACCTATTAATCATGTGCCATGTAAACAACCCAAAAAATGTGCTATCTAGAACCTAAGAGTAATTCAGCTGACCCTATAAAAGAACCATTTGGAGAACCCTTTTTGGTTCCAGGTAGAACCCTTTTGTGTTCCATGTACAAACCTTTTCACAGAGGGTTCTACCTGGAACCCAAAAGGGTTATACCTGGAACCAAAAAGGGTCCTACCTGGAACCAAAAAGGGTCCTACCTGAAACCAAAAAGGATTCTACCTGGAACCAAAAAGGGTTATCTTATGGGGACAGTCAAATAACCCTTTTGGAGTGTAGGACAAAAGCCCTTAGGAACAAAGTGGAAAACTCTGTACTTCCTTAATAATGATATGCGATGTTGAAGGATATACTCTATTTAAAACCCAGAGAGTTACAGGTGTAGGATTTCTAACTAAAATATATATTCAAAATTTAGAAAGAGCGCTCTAATAGGCTACTTTGAAGCAATGTAAGACATGCCTCATATGTATTAAAACATTCAGGTTTCAAACAATTAAGTATAATGTTTTCAAAATGCATACTGCCTCCAGCTCATTGCAAAGTGGTGTGTGGTGCGCTAATGAAGCCTTCCTGCCCTTGCTGTTTCATGCAGTGTTCATAACAACTGGAAACTCAAATCTCTGACTTCAGTGTGTTCAGGAGAACTGGGAACTGGCGAAAAAACGAGTTCCGACTGGGAAAAATAGTTTTGAACGGTCGGTCGTCCAACTCGGAAATCCAACTTGGGAATTCAGGCCTCTTTCTAAAGATCCGACTTTCCGACCTGAAGATCACTGACATCATGATTTGACCTCATGTCCTAGTTGTCTTGAAAGCACCACAGGCAGCAGCTCTTGCGCTTTCTAACAGATTTTCCACTCAAGGGCTCTGTATCTGTATGCTGGTTGCGTGTGAAAAATAAGATGCATAACGAATATACTGTACATACACACTAATTTAATTCCATACAATTATGCAAATGAACCTATAGACCGATAAGCACGACCAGTCCACCAATGAATAGGCTAAAAAGCATTATTTCACAATGAGATTTTTTTTCTTCTTCTCCCAGGACAATTGGCCTGTGCCAATTTTATTTATCGGCTTTTCTATTTATTTTTTTATCGGACAAAAGCCGGCTATTACGGCTAATGGAAACACTGTGTGTGTGCATGGGTGCTTACGTATCTGCATCTCCATGTGTGTGTTCATTCTCGTGCAAGTGTGTGGGTTGTACAGCCTGACAGTGAACTGGATTCATAGAGACAAAGTACTGAGCTATTTAGTCCTGTATGGTAATTCTTCATTCAAGTGCGCGGTGGAGCTGAGCAGGCCTCCAGCTTGTCAGAGCTATTCAATTCAAAGCCTGGAAGTCAGTTAAATTGGCAAGGGTGGATGGCACAAGGGCTAGGTCATCTATTTAGTGTGAGTATAATAGCCTAGTTAGCATCTGCTTTGACAACTACTCTACCGTTCAAAAGTTTGGGGTCACTTAGAAATGTCCTTGTTTTTGAAAGAAAGGCTACATTTTTGTCCATTTAAGATAACATAACATTTATCAGAAATACAGTGTAGACATTGTTAATGTTGTAAATGGCTATTATAGCTGGAAACTGCTGATTTTTAATGGAATATCTACATAGGCGTACAGAGGCCCATTATCAGCAATCATCACTCCTGTGTTCCAATGTCACGTTGTGTTAGCTAATCCAAGTTTATCATTTTAAAAGGCTAATTGATCATTAGAAAACCATTGTGCAATTATGTTAGCACAGCTGAAAAGTGTTGTCCTGATTAAAGAAGCAATAAAACTGGCCTTCTCTAGACTAGTTGAGTATCTGGAGCATCAGCATTTGTGGGTTCGATTACAGGCTCAAAATGGCCAGAAACAAAGCCCTTTCTTCTGAAACTCGTCACACTATTCTTGTTCTGAGAAACGAAGGTTAGTCCATGTGAGAAATGTGTACTACTCCCTTCACAGAACAGCACAAACTGCCTCTAACCAGAATAGAAAGAGGAGTGGGAGGCCCCGGTGCACAACTGAGCAAGAGGACAAGTTCAGTGTCTAGTTTGAGAAACAACTGGCAGCTTCATTAAATAGTGCCCGCTACACCAGTCTCAACCTCAACAGTGAAGAGGCGACTCCGGGATGCTGGCCTTCTAGGCAGAGTTGCAAAGGAAAAGCCATATCTCAGACTGGTCAATAAAAAGAAAAGATTACGATGGGCAAAAAACAGACACTGGACAGAGATATACCGGGGGATATGCGTGAACAGCAACTTATGGAAAATAACAGCAGACACGTACATTTCCTCAGCAAAAACAATGTACTGAGCAAATGTCAAATTGGCTTTTTACCAAATGTCAGACCACGCATTCATCTTGCAGACTCTAATTGACAAACAAACAAACCAAAACAAAGTCTTCTCATGCTTTGTTGATTTAAAAAAGCTTTCGACTCAATTTGGCATGAGGGTCTGCTATACAAATTGATGGAAAGTGGTGTTGGGGGAAAAACATAAATTTTAAAATCCAAGCACACAAACAACAAGTGTGCCTTAAAAATGTGCAAAAAACACACAGTTCTTTCCACAGGGCCGGGGGGTGAGACAGGGATGCAGCTTAAGCCCCACCCTCTTCAACATATATCAACAAATTGGCGAGGGCACTAGAACAGTCTGCAGCACCCGGCCTCATCCTACTAGAATCTGAAGTCAAATATCTACTGTTTGCTGATGATCTGGTGCTTCTGTCCCCAACCAAGGAGGGCCTACAGCAGCACCTAGATCTTCTGCACAGATTCTGTCTGACCTGGTCCCTGACAGTAAATCTCAGTAAGACACAAATAATGGTGTTCCAAACAAGGTCCAGTTGCCAGGACCACAAATACAAATTCCATCTAGACAACTTTGACCTAGAGCACACAAAAAACTATACATACCTCGGCCTAAACATCAGCGCCACACTTAACTTCCATAAAGCTCTGAACGTGAGACAAGGCAAGAAGGGCCTTCTATGCCATCAAAATGAACATACAATTCGACATACCAATTAGGATCTGGCTAAAAATACTTGAATCAGTTATAGAACTCATTGCCCTTTTATGGTTGTGAGGTCTGGGGTCCGCTCACCATCCAAGAATTCACAAAATAGGACAAACACCAAATTGAGACTCTGCATGCAAAATTATCCTCAGTGTTCAATGTAAAACACCAAATAATGCATGCAGAGCAGAATTAGGCCAATACCCGCTAATTAACAAAATCCAGAAAAGAGCCATTCAATTCTACAACCACCTAAAAAGAAGTGATTCCAAGACCTTCCATAACAAAGCCATCACTTACAGAGAAAGGAACCTGGAGAAGAGCCCCCTAAGCAAGCTGGTCCTGGGGCTCTGTTCACAAACACAAACAGACCCCACAGAGCCCCAGGACAGCGACACAATTAGACCCAACCAAATCATGAGAAAACAAAAGATAATTACTTGACACATTGGAAAGATTACACAGACCCACAAAGAATTTGAAACAAATACAATTTCATAAACTCCCATATCTATTGGGTGAAATACCACAGTGTGCAATCGCAGCAGCAAGATTGTGAGCCGTTGCCACAAGAAAAGGGCAACCAGTGAAGAACAAACACCATTGTAAATACAATCTATATTTATGTTTATTTATTGTCCCTTTTGTGAGTAATGTTTACTGTTAATTCTTGATTGTTTATTTTTATCTATTTCATTTGCTTTGGCAATGTAAACATATGTTTACCATGCAGAGAGAGAGAGAGAGAGAGAGAGAGAGAGAGAGAGATGAATATCGAGTAAAATATATTTAGTATATGGTCAGAATTTACACTGACCAGGTCCCTGACCAGAGGCATGGCTTTCCTCTTGCGGAGGTCCGGCATGCTGTCGATGCTATACAGCGCACCACCCACCCTGCATGGGGAGAAACCACACAAACACAGCACTCTTGTTATCACAACATCCTCATCACCACAACATCCTCATCACCACAACATCCTCATCACCACAACATCCTTATCACCACAACATCCTCATCACCACTATCTTCATTACCACAACATCCTCATCACCACAACATCCTCATCACCACAATATCTTCATTACCACAACATCCTCATCACCACAACATTAGAAACATTGTTTCTAATTTTGACAGAGAGTGGTTTCATTTCAAGTGTACTGTTAGCTAGCTAACATTAGCTGGCTGGGTCGCTAGCTAACGTTGTGTATGATCTTATTCTTCGTATCTCAGACACACTTGCTTGACTAGCCATAGAACCTGGGTGGTTAGCTACCTGCAGATTCATGCAGGGTAGTAATGTCATGAGTTGTGATTATGGTCCATTGTTTAGCTAGCTATCTTAACAAAAGACTCCACTCTAATTTTGACTAAGTATTTTCATTTCAAGTTAGTGTACTATTAGCTAGCTAGCTAACGTTAGCTGGCTGGCTCGCTAACTAACGTTACGTCATGCGTTGATTCATTGTTTACCTAGCTAGCTATCTAGCTACATTTCGCAACAAAAGACTCTCATCTTAGTGTGCCAGAGCGCAGAATAACTGATTAATTTTTGAACGCTCAACACCCGTTGAATATGTCCAGTGTCAGTAAATGTCGGCAACAAAGCGTAATTCAATTGTTGCCAGCAACACTGTTGGTTACCAATGCTCTGTGTAACATGAAAACTGCCTAACCAGCTCTGCTAGGGTGAGTAAAATGGTCAGAGTGGGGTGTTCTCTCATTATGTGTCTGGAAGTAGATAGCCAATGTTAGTCAGTTAGCTTGGGTGCTTGACTGCGGTCAGAGCTTTCGGGAACAACCCTACTTATTGGCCAGAGCGTCCAGTGTGCGCTCTGAATGCGAAACACTCTGAATTTACAAATGGACAATCTGACAGCACAGTTGCTGTCACCAACGCTCTGGAAAACATACTGTAACAGCCTAGCCAGCTCTGCTAGGGCGAGTAATGTTCAGTGAGCTGTTCTCTCTCTCTCTTAGATGTCTGGAAGTAGCTGGCAAGTTAGTACAGAATACATGGATCAACCCTTGAAGAGATGGGTGCGGCTAAGGCTGAAGAGGGTGTGAACAATGCTGAATGGGTGTAAACAAAGAAGGACTCTCCAATAGTAGTACCAAAACATTGAAAGACGGTTTTCTCAAAAGTGAATTTACAAGTTGATCAAACTTCAAAGCAGAATTACTTTCCCATTGTTTCCTCAAATGCAGTGTATGATATACCATTTTGTATCTCTGAGTCTCTACTTTTATCCAATGTAAAAAACAGAATTTAAATGTTGCTACATAAGACCTAATCCAGGTGGTGAGTCACACATTGACAGACTGAAAATTAGAGAAACAGATCCTCTAACTTGGTCCCAGATCCGTTTCGGCTGTATAGCCATGTTTGTATGACAATGACCATAGGCAACGCAGGTAGCCTAGTGGTTAGAGTGTTGGGCCAATAACCGAAAGGTTGCTGGATTGAATCCCTGAGCTGACATGGTAAAAACCTGTTGTTCTGCCCTTGAACAAGGCAGTTAACCCACTGATCCCTGGGCGCTGAATACGTGGATGTCAATTATGGCAGCCCCCCGCACCTCTCTAACTCAGAGGGGTTGGGTTAAATGCAGAAGACACATTTCAGTTGAATGCATTTTTGTACAACTGACTAGGTATCCCCCTTTCCCTAATAGATCTGGGACCAACTTAACTTCAACTATTTGCTCAAAATGTCATGCAGATCTGTATTATTCCATGTTGTGAAGCTTTATAGCTCATCACTAAGCTAAGGACCCTGGGACTAAACACTTCTCTCTGCAACTGGATCCTGGACTTCCTGACGGGCCATTCCTAAGTGGTAATGGTAGGCAACAACACATCTGATACGCTGATCCTCAGCATGGGGGCCCCTCAGGGGTGCGAGCTTAGCCCCCTCCTTTACTCCCTGTTCACCCATGACTGCATGGCCAAACATGACTCCAACACCAGCATTAAGTTTGCAGACAACACAACGGTGGTAGGCCTGATCACTGACAACAATGAGACAGCCTAAAGGGAGGAGGTCAGAGAACTGGCAGTGTGGTGCCAGGACAACAACCTCTCCTTTAACGTGATCAAGACAAAGAAGATGATCGTGGACTACAGGAAAACGAGGGCCGAGCACGCCCCCATTCACATCGATGGGGCTGTAGTGGAGCAGGTCGAGAGCTTCAAATTCCTAGGTGTCCACATCCCTAAGGAATTATCATGGTCGACACACACCAACACAGTCGTGAAGAGGGCACAACAAAGCCTATTCCCCCTCAAGAGACTGAAAAGATTTAGAAGGGGTCGTCAGATCTTCAAAAAGTTCTACAGCTGCGCCATCGAGAGCATCCTGACTGGTTGCATCACTGCCTGGTATGGCAACTGCTTGGCATCTGACGGCGAGGCGTTATAGAGGGTAATGCGTATGGCCCAGTACATCACTGGGGCCAAGCATCCTACCATCCAGGACCTCTATACCAGGCGGTGTCAGAGGAAGACTCCAGCCACCCTAGTCATAGACTCTTCTCTCTGCTACCGCACGGCAAGCGGTACCAGAGCACCAAGTCTAGGTCCAAAAGGCTCCTGAACAGCTTCTACACTGAAGCCATAAGACTGCTGAACAGTTAATCAAATGGCTACTCTGACTATTTGCATTGACCCCCCATTTTTTTATGCTGCTGCTACTCACTGTTTATTATCTATGCATAATCACTTTACCCCTACCTGCAGTACATGTACATATTACCTCAATTACATCGACTAACCTGTACCCTCGCACATTGACTCAGTACTGGTACCCCCTGTATATAGCCTCGTTATTGTTATTTTATTGTTACTTTCTTTTTACTTTAGTTTATTTCGTAAATATTTTCTTCTTTTTTTTTACTGCATTGTAGGGTTACGGACTTATAAGTAAGCATTTCACGGTAAGGTGTTGTTTTCGGAGCATGTGACAAATACAATTTGATTTGATTAATATTGGTTTATTGGTTAATTCTGATCCCCATTAGCTTTTGCAGAAGCAGAGGCTATTCTTCCTGGGGTCAACAAAAAACACACGACATGACAAGTAACAAAACACTGATAGACAAGGACAGTCACACACATTTAGAATACAATGATACAAGCGCTGTTGCGCTTTCTTCACCACACTGTCTGTGTGGGTGGACCATTTCAGTTTGTCAGTGATGTGTACGCCGAGGAACTTGAAGCTTTCAACCTTTTCCACTGCGGTCTCATAGATGTAGATGGGGGGGGGGCTCCCTCCACTGTTTCTGCTGTTTTCTGAACTCCACGATCATCTCCTTAGTTTTGTTGACGTTGAGTGAGAGGTTATTTTCCTGGCACCACACTCCCAGAGCCCTCACCTCCTTCCTGTAGGCTGTCTCATCATTGATGGTAATCAAGCCTACTACTGTTGTGTCGACTGCAAACTTGAAGATTGAGTTGGAGGCGTGCTTGGCCACGCAATCATGGGTGAACAGGGAGTACCGGAGGGGGCTGAGCACGCACCCTTGTGGGGCCCCACTGTTGAGGATCAGTGAAGTGGAGGTGTTGTTTCCTACCTTCACCACCTGGAGGCGACCCGTCAGGAAGTCCAGAACCCAGTTGCACAGGGCAGGGTTCAGACACAGGGCCTTGAGTCGTTGAACTGGGACTCAACCTTGTCCCTATATCGATGTTTAGCCTGCTTGATTGCTTTGCGCAGGGAATAACTTCACTGTTTGTATTCTTCCATTCTTCTTGCCCTGGTTAAATGCGGTGGTTCCATCTATCCACGGTTTCTGGTTGGGGTAGGTTTTAATAGTCACAGTGGGTACAACATCTCCTATGCACTTCTTGATAAACTCATTCATCGTATCGGTACTTGTGTCGATATTATTTTCTGAAGCTACTCTGAACATATCCCAGTCGACGTGATCAAAACAATCTTGAAGCATGGATTCCGATTGGTCAGACCAGCGTTGAAAAGTCCTTACCACGGGTGCTTCCTGTGTGAGTATCTGCCTATAGGAGGGGAGGAGCAAGATGGAATTGTGGTCTGATTTGCCGAATGGGGGGCGGGGGAGGGCCTTATATGCATTCTGGAAGGTAGTATAGCAACGGTTGAGCGTTTTAGCAGCGCGAGTACAACAATCAATATGTTGATAGACTTTCGGGGGCCTTTTCCTCAAATTTACTTTGTTAAAATCCCCAGCAACAATAAATGCAGCCTCAGGATATGTGGTTTCCAGTTTGCATAAAGTCCAGTGGAGTTCTTTGAGGGCCGTCGTGGTATCCGCTTTGAGGGATATAGACTGCTGTGGCTATAATTGATGAAAATTATCTCGGGAGAAAGTACAGTTGGAATCTGATTGTGAGATATTCTAGGTCTTGTTAACAGAAGGACTTGAGTTCCTGTATGTTATCACAGTTACACCATAAGTTCCTAATCATTAAACATATACCTCCACCCTTCTGCTTCCCGGAGAGATGTTTGTTCCTGTCGGTGCAATGTACTGAGAACCCAACTGGCTTTACAGAGTTTTGAGAGAGCCATGTTTCCGTGAAGCAGAGTAGGTTACAATCCCTGGAGTCTCTCTGAAAAGCAACTCTCGCCTTGAGCTCATCAATTTTATTATCCAGAGATTGGACATTAGCGAGTAAAATACTCAGGAGTGGTGGGTGGTGTGCACGCTTCCTAAGTCGGACCAGAAGACCGCCTCGACTACCTCTCCTTTGCCGGCGTTGTTTTGGGTCAGCCTCTGGAATAATTTAAATTGCTCTGGGGAGAGCAAACAAGGGATCCGCTCCAGGGAAGTTGTAATCCTGGTTGTAATGCTGGAATTTCTGGTGAGTTACCGCCGCTCTAATATCCAATAGTTCTTCCCGGCTGTAAGTAATAACACAAAACAATTCCTGAGCTAATAATGTAACAAATAGTACAAAAACAAACAAAATACTGCAGAGTTGCTTAAGAGCTAGTCGCGATGCTGCCATCTCCGTCGGCGCAATCATCCGTCTGCGCCATCATTACGCCATCATTATACAGCTATTATCATGTACGTTGGTGTGATATTGACAGACACTTACCCTGCTGATAGCAACAGGGAGCAAATCCCAACGGACTCCCCCCGAGCCTGTGGAGAGAGGGGGGAGACAGGTGGAGGAGTGATTGGCACATAGTACCCCTGGAAATTGTTTTATTAGGTCTACTACATCACACCCCTAGCTGTCTGTCTGTAGCTGTCTGTCTGCCCCTAGCTGTCTGTCTGCCCCTACCTAGCTGTCTGTCTGGCCCTACCTAGCTGTCTGTCTGGCCCTACCTAGCTGTCTGTCTGGCCCTACCTAGCTGTCTGTCTGGCCCGCGGCCCTGTCTGGCCCTACCTAGCTGTCTGTCTGGCCCTACCTAGCTGTCTGTCTGGCCCTACCTAGCTGTCTGTCTGGCCCTACCTAGCTGTCTGTCTGGCCCTACCTAGCTGTCTGTCTGCCCCCAGCTGTCTGCCCCCAGCTGTCTGCCCCCAGCTGTCTGCCCCCAGCTGTCTGCACCTAGCTTTCTGTCCCTAGCGATCTAACTGTTAGTGACAACGACGTAGTCATGACACACTGCTAGTCAGTTTGTTATCTAGTCTACCCCAGTTTGTTACTATAAAATCAAGAAAGATGTGTTTCATTGGGGGGAAAAAGAAACCATAATGTCAGCCATAAAACACAGGAGTGAGACAGAGCGTTGTCGTGGGGGATTTCGCTGTCCATTGACGTTAGTCGGGAGGCCTTTGTGTTTGAAGGCCATGCTTGAAAGTGGATTTGTGACAGATCCTTATCTGAGCTAACATTCCAGTAATTGCATCTGTGCTCTTTTTCTCTCTGTGTGTTTAGAGCATGACACAACACTGACATTCACGTCATCATCACTCGCAGCACTCATGACCCACCACGAACACACCCACCTGGCAGTTGACTCCAGCCCTGGCCAATCAGAACGGACAACATTCAAATCGCTACGGAAGTGGCAAAAAAACAAACAAACGGGGATAAACAAACACAAATTATCTTAACAAAATAAAGCCGGGCAAAAAGAACCCCAGGATTACAATTTACAGAGTAATAGAAGGTGACGAATGACAGACCACCAAAGGATTGAGAAGTGAATGAAAGAAAGCTGAAAGGGCAAAGATGTCAGAAGAGAAACCTCAGGCAGGGACATATGAAGGAGTGACAGCATTATGGCGAGAAACAGAGAGAGCAGCCACATAGTTTCCACACACACACACACACACACACACACACACACACACACACACACACACACACACACACACACACACACACACACACACACACACACACACACACACACACACACACACACACACACACACACACACACACACACACACACACACACACACACACACACACACACACACACACACACACACACACACACACACACTGTCTCACCTGCTGCAGCTGTAGTCGGACCTTGCTGCAGAGCCGTTGCCAGTTGGCCCTAGCCCTGTCTGGACCAGGCTCCATGATGGGCCTCTGATAGCTAGGAGAGGAATTAACAAGAGTATTCAGACTGGAGCTCATTCATTGTGAAGATATTTACATGTTAGAAAATAATGTAACTTTTTTTTTATAGGCAGTAGTGGCTAGTAACGGATACTAATAAAACTGTAGAATAATGTATTGTGTGTATATAGTATGTAGTGTATATGTAGTATATATGTTGTGTATGTAGTGTGTATAAGTAGTAAATATGTAGTGTGTGTATACAGTATTTAGTGTATATGTAGGCTGTATACCGTATGTAGTGTTTATATGTAGTGTGTATACAGTATGTAGTGTGTATATGTAGAAGATGTAGTGATGTGAATACTTGTTATAGTAGTATATGAGAAGGTGCTCTTGCTACATTACACACTCTTAGAAAAAAAAGGTGCTATCTGGAACCTAAAAGGGTTCTTTGGCTGTCCCCATAGGAGAACCCTTTGAAGAACCTTTTTTTGGTTCCAGGTAGAATCAGTTTGATTCCAGGTAGAAGCCTTTAGGTTCCATGTAGAACCATTTTTGGTTGCAGGTAGAACACTTTTGGTTCCAGGTAGAACCCTTTTGGAACCGTTTTTTTCTAAGAGTGCAGTAGGGGAGGGTTCACCTGACGACCGGGGTCTCAATCTTCTCTGGGGGGACTTCTGCTGGGAGGCTCTCTACGACAGGGACCTCCTCCTCTAAAGTCAGAGGCTCCTCCACTTGGATGTCTAGGTGGATGTCATCCAGGGCATCAGACACCGGAGGCTGGGTATCTGGAGCAGGGGGCTGGGTTGTGGGCGCCGGGGGCTGGATGAGGGATGGATGGATCATTGGCGTGAAGGTAGGCTTTGTGGAGGCTGTGGTGACAGGGAGCTGGAAAGGGAGCATTGAGTGCGCTTGAGTAGTGGGGGCCAAGGAAGAGGGAGCCAGGGTGGGGGGTTGTGGCTGCTGCTCTCTCAGGGAGGCCTGTTTCTCCAGAGGAGGCCTGGCAATGGAGGCCTTGGGGGCCAGCGTAGAAGCCGTGCTTGTAGGGGAGGGGGTGTAGTGCAGCTCCTCGCTTAGCGTGCTGTCCAGAGGGTAGAGGTCTTCATCTTCCTCATACACCATCTCCTCCTCTCCCTCATAGTCGTACTCCCCCTCTCCATCTTTGGGCTTGTAAAGCTCACCCTCCTCCTTGTCATCTTTGATGTAGCCCCCCTCGTCACTGTACACCTCCTCGGGCACGTCGGGATCCCAGCCGTAGCTGACAGAAGAGTGACAGGAGTGGTAGGCGTCGTTCTCATCATAGAGCTCCACAGAGCCCCTCATGTTCCCCTCGACCTCTGGGCCAAACTCCTCACTGAGCTGGGAGCTGCCTTGACTCAGCTCCCCAGAGGAGGCATAGTGACTGCTGCCTGTAGGACTGTAGACACATGGACACACAGAACACACTAACACTTCAACTCACATCAATGTGGCACAATTGTTCCCCTATGTCTCCAGACTGGGGATGAAACACTATAAACACTAAAGAACCAAAGTGGCCCCATAGAGGGCATGTTAAGGTGACATATTGGGATAAGGAGCCAGAGTGGGGACCAGAGGGCATGTTAAGGTGACATATTGGGATAAGGAGCCAGAGTGGGGACCAGAGGGCATGTTAAGGTGACATATTGGGATAAGGAGCTAGAGTGGGGACCAGAGGGCATGTTAAGGTGACATATTGGGATAAGGAGCTAGAGTGGGGACCAGAGGGCATGTTAAGGTGACATATTGGGATAAGGAGCTAGAGTGGGGACCAGAGGGCATGTTAAGGTGACATATTGGGATAAGGAGCTAGAGTGGGGACCAGAGGGCATGTTAAGGTGACATATTGGGATAAGGAGCTAGAGTGGGGACCAGAGGGCATGTTAAGGTGACATATTGGGATAAGGAGCTAGAGTGGGGACCAGAGGGCATGTTAAGGTGACATATTGGGATAAGGAGCTAGAGTGGGGACCAGAGGGCATGTTAAGGTGACATATTGGGATAAGGAGCTAGAGTGGGGACCAGAGGGCATGTTAAGGTGACATATTGGGATAAGGAGCCAGAGTGGGGACCAGAGGGCATGTTAAGGTGACATATTGGGATAAGGAGCTAGAGTGGGGACCAGAGGGCATGTTAAGGTGACATATTGGGATAAGGAGCCAGAGTGGGGACCAGAGGGCATGTTAAGGTGACATATTGGGATAAGGAGCTAGAGTGGGGACCAGAGGGCATGTTAAGGTGACATATTGGGATAAGGAGCCAGAGTGGGGACCAGAGGGCATGTTAAGGTGACATATTGGGATAAGGAGCTAGAGTGGGGACCAGAGGGCATGTTAAGGTGACATATTGGGATAAGGAGCCAGAGTGGGGACCAGAGGGCATGTTAAGGTGACATATTGGGATAAGGAGCCAGAGTGGGGACCAGAGGGCATGTTAAGGTGACATATTGGGATAAGGAGCCAGAGTGGGGACCAGAGGGCATGTTAAGGTGACATATTGGGATAAGGAGCTAGAGTGGGGACCAGAGGGCATGTTAAGGTGACATATTGGGATAAGGAGCCAGAGTGGGGACCAGAGGGCATGTTAAGGTGACATATTGGGATAAGGAGCCAGAGTGGGGACCAGAGGGCATGTTAAGGTGACATATTGGGATAAGGAGCCAGAGTGGGGACCAGAGGGCATGTTAAGGTGACATATTGGGATAAGGAGCTAGAGTGGGGACCAGAGGGCATGTTAAGGTGACATATTGGGATAAGGAGCTAGAGTGGGGACCAGAGGGCATGTTAAGGTGACATATTGGGATAAGGAGCCAGAGTGGGGACCAGAGTGTGGCAGAACAGTTAACTTAAAGTAAGAGGAAAAAGGCAGTGAACCAACCAAGGCAACCCAGACCAAGGGATGGGCTGGTATGTGTTCAGATGCATGAGTGTGGGTTGGGTGGTGTAGTTATGGGTCTTTATTTCAGTATTTGGAGATATTATTGGTGAATGCTTTGATCACACGCCACATACACATCTGTATATTCAACAGAGATTCCCAAACACCCAGAGCCAACACAATAAACCGCAAAATAAGACGGGAGGCAAACAGCCTTCACAAGTAATGGCACTCATTCAGGCGAGGTGTGTGTGTGTGTGTGTGTGTGTGTGTGTGTGTGTGTGTGTGTGTGTGTGTGTGAGAGAGAGAGAGAGAGAGAGAGAGAGAGAGAATAAGAGTGGAGAGAGAGAGAGGTAGAGAAAATAAGAGTAGAGAGAGAGAGAGGTAGAGAAAATAAGAGTGGAGAGAGAGAGAGGTAGAGAAAATAAGAGTGGAGAGAGAGAGGTAGAGAAAATAAGAGTGGAGAGAGAGAGAGAGGTAGAGAAAATAAGAGTGGAGAGAGAGAGAGGTAGAGAAAATAAGAGTAGAGAGAGAGAGGTAGAGGGAATAAGAGTGGAGAGAATAAGAGTGGAGAGAGAGAGAGAGAATAAGAGTGGAGAGAATAAGAGTGGAGAGAGAGAGAGAGAGAGAGAGAGAGAGAGAATAAGAGTGGAGAGAGAGAGAGAGAGAGAGAGAGAGAGAGAATAAGAGTGGAGAGAGAGAGAGAGAGAATAAGAGTGGAGAGAGAGAATAAGAGTGGAGAGAGAAAGAGAGACGGGGGCCTACACTGGGCTGACAGGAGAGGAGAAACAGCATCTCTTTAGGATATATTTATCGTCTATGATGAATGAGGCTATTAGTGAGTACGGAAAGAGAATGAGACGCGGCATGAGTTAGAGAGAGCAGACAGGAACACACACACACACACACACACACACACACACACACACACACACACACACACACACACACACAAGTCCACCCGTTTACACACTATCGATTAGAGCAGTGAAGGTTCAATAATGCATGAGACGGGGGAACAGGAAAACAGAACACCTGAGGAAAGGACACCAACACACACAAACACAAATACACACACGGCATATGCACAAAACCACATACACACTCACAGACAGAATCCTGACCCTCAACCTGCTACTCAATCAAAAAGCGCACACACGCAAACTCTCTCTCTTTCTCTCTTTGTCAATCTCTTTGTTTTTCTCTCTCGCTCTCTCTCTCTCTCTCTCCCTGTCTCTCTCTCTCTCTCCCACACACACACACACACACACACACACACACACACACACACACACACACACACACACACACACACACACACACACAAATAGACCCACAAGAACACACATAGGCCTGCTGTCCGACAGAAACCAGCATTTCCCTTATCAAACACCAAACAGCAGGACAGAAACACAGTGGCACATACATGAGGACATGTGTCTTCCCCTCTCTGATAAGCTACAATACATTTTGATCAGGCATGATTCCTGCCACCCCACAGCCGGGGTCCTCGGCCAACAATTTGAACTGAGACCAAATAACAAAGAGGACTTGTCACCAGTGTTGGGATTAGTTACTTTATATTACATATTACATTTAACAATAGTAACACGTTACTTTACAATATTACTTTGTGTGGAAAGTAAGTACCTTGCGTTACTTTTATGAAAATCTCACTGTTTGTTTGACTGTCGGGGTGAGCAAGGTGAGCAACACTCGCTCTACCAAAGATAGGCTACTTACGAACTCAGGTTTGATCACTAGTTTCTCCTTCCATCTGTGGTGCTGCTTTCCTGTGCTAGTCCACAATGGCTGCTCTATTTGGGCTGCTTAATTCACAATATGTACTGTAAGCCAAACATCTGTACAGATTTCCTATCTTTTCATTCAAAATCTTTCTCTCGAGTCACCAGTTCTGGTTATAGACCGCACGTACATAGACCCATAGAGATGTATAGATGGCACACTTGCCACTAGACAGGAAAACCCTCAATAGAGTACCACAGTATGAGTCATAATACCCATAAAACCTAGTGGTCAAACAAGAAAATAGTTGCAATCGTTTTTCCACAATTCATTTTTCCCATAGGGGATTTTAGAAGCACTTAAAATAAGCCCTTATGGGAAAAATGAATGGTGGAAAAATGACTGGAATCATTTCCCTGTTTGACCGTTAGGTTTTATGGGTATTCTGACACCTCCACTGTGGGGCTCTATGGGCTTTGCTATCACAGAAGCAATCAATGGCAAAGATCAGAGGTGCGCCCTCTATACATTTCTATGGACAGCAGCTGTCATGACATTTCTCCAAACAGCCTTTCTCCTCTCGCTCGAGAACTAAATGAGGAAACAAGTTGAGCTCAGATCATGGAAACACGCACCCGGTAGAGATGATTCTGAAAGTAACGCACGTGTTTCACAAAGTAACTGTAACAATATTAACTAATTTGAAAAAGTAACGTGTTACTTAACTCCGTTACTCATAAAAGTTATCTGATTACGTAACACGTTATTTTTGTAACACGTTATTTTTGTAACGCATTACCCCCAACACTGCTTGTCACTGTGGCACACCATAGGAGGAGGTAATAACAGGCTGCCACTGAGACACAGAGGAAGCAGAGGAGCCACAGCCACACAGAACACACTAACACTTCAACACTGCAACTCACATCAATGTGGCACAACTGTTCCCTTATGTTTCCAAGTTCTTAGATAACAACATACGCAACAGAGGAACTCATTCACATTTCACAACAGATGTACTACAGAGAGAGGGGAGATCATGTGTGTGTGATACCGCTGTGTATACAGTAGTTATTATTAGGTAGAGACAGAATCCAAACGTGTGTATATATATATGGTAGCGAGAGCGGGGTCGAACAGCGCACGCATGCAATCACAGCGAGCAAGGAGGACAGGACAAGTCCAGCACAGACATCACAGCGAGACCACGGACGGACTCACAGGCTTGAGCAGGAGGAAGAGGAGGAGGAGGAAGAGGAAGATGGAGAGGAGAGGAGGTGCAGAGACCCACCTATCGGAGAGCGAGTGCCTACTGTCTAGAGAGTACTGGCGGCTGGTGTGCCGGCTCGAACCTGAAGCTGAATCGAGATCGCTGTGCCCGTTGGTGGCTGAGTCTAAAGTATCATAGCATCTGGCAGGTTGGGGGGAGACGCAGGAGAGGAGAAGCATCAGTACAGCCCAGCCTGAGGCTTTTCAAAGACACAGCAACGTACACACACCAAACTGAACCACACACTGCCCAGCACACCTACTGCATAAAGATCACTGGCACGATAGATAGATAGATAGATAGATAGATAGATAGATAGATAGATAGATAGATAGATAGATAGATAGATAGATAGATAGATAGATAGATAGATAGATAGATAGATAGATAGATAGATAGATAGATAGATAGATAGATAGATAGATAGATAGATAGATAGATAGATAGATAGATAGATAGATAGATAGATAGATAGATAGATAGATAGATAGATAGATAGATAGATAGATAGATAGATAGATAGATAGATAGATAGATAGATAGATAGATAGATAGATAGATAGATAGATAGATAGATAGATAGATAGATAGATAGAGAGAGAGAGATTGTTTTTTAGCCATAGTGGACCTTGCAGGTTCATATGGCTAAAAACAGAATCACTGCTGATAGAAGCCTTTATGCAATAATGTGGCTGCACCTAACAATGCATGAGTTTGAGTGAACTTGCGCTTTTGGACAACAGATGAACAGACAAAAAAACACACTTGTTTCGATTTGTGATCACAGGGGACTGTATTTCAGCCACACACACACATGCACACGCACACATGCACACATGCACACACACACGATGATCATTGTGACAGGGTGCCAGTGAGGATCTTGACACACGGCCTGTATGCAATGGGCTGCTCCTTCAGGCTTATATAGTGAGGCCAGAGACAGTGAAGTCACAATGGGACAACAGGTTACCATAAAACATCAGTGTGAATGTGAAACCAAACAAGTCCACAGGGGCATATCTATTCTGTTCTGTATCAGTCTGCTTTACTCTGTGAGAATAGACTGTTGATCTCCAGACGAGACAAAGTCAGTATGGATCCCTTGACTAAGAAGAGGAGGTGAGATCCATGCTGTGTGTGTGTGTCTCATTAGTCCAGTGTTGTTTCCTTTCCTCGCCTTCTTTCCTTCACCCACACAGATCTCAAAGAGCTGGACAGGGGAAATGTACAACTTCTACATTTCACCTACCCTGCATGTTTTTTGATTAGTACAACTGTAGGATAGCAGCTTGTAAAGAAATTACTCAAATGTAATTATACAATGAAGGAAACAAGGAAAAGAAGGCACTTGGGCTTATTGGGACGAACCCCTTATTGAGACCCTGAGGACTGAGTAAACCAGATAATGAACCAGATAAGGAGGACAGGACAGCAGAGAGGTTAGGTTAGGTTACCTGATGGCTCTATGGTTGTCATAGTCCAGCTCTTGAATGGAGCCGTTGTAGGAGATGTGCGAGGAGTAGAGCTGGTCTCTCAGGATGGGGTACTGGTGCATGGAGGTGTTGGGCTGAGACATGGTGTAGAAGGGAGGGGGGATGCTGTTACTGGTCTCACTGCGGTAGTCACTGTCTCTGTCGTCCATCGCACTGTCTGGGTCCTCATCTACACACACAGGAAATGGTTGAAATATTATGATTATTATAGGGGCTAGATTCATTACCCAGGATGCTAGTGAGTGCTTGGTGACTAGTTCTAAAAACCTGCCAATACAGGCCTACAGTACCAAGGCCAAAAGCAGATACATCACATTTATAGTGCTAAACTGTGTGAAAAGCTATAAAAACTCACTTTGCTGGTTTCCCCACAGACTCCAGTTACCTACAGGGACAGGGAGTAAGAAGTTATCACAATGTTGATTTGGGCCTGAGCCATGAACTTCAGGTTAAAGAATGTACAACCGTATGACCAGGAAATAAACTAGTCAAGGTGAGGGTACTGAACCCCCGGGAACCAATCTGATTGGGGGGTAAATCCCAGAGTGGAGTTGGAGACGGAGCAGGCCAGGGCAGGCAAGATGGCTGACCTTGTGACGGATGGAGGGCCAAGGAGGGTTCAGGGTGTGGTAATTAGCAGAGCGCAGTAGGGAGTCAGCCATAACTCTCACCAGCAGAGCTGCCAACCCAGTGCCCCATGACTCACAGCCCATAAGCAGCCGCCATCAATACACACTCACTGAAACACAGCACGTAGACACACATGCATGCACACGCACAAGCACTCACACGTACACTGACCAACCTTCATGGCTGGTTGCTCACAAACCGTCTCTCACCCATGCACGCAGTCATTCACCTGGGCTGTCATCATCAGACAGACAGGGCTGTGTCTGACAGGGCAGTGTTAGTATGCCAGCACATATCCATCACACAGCTAGCATCCATAAATCACTGTGTGTGGAGTTGACTATGAGGCAGGCCTGCTGGCTTGATTCATCATGTCAGCTTTTCTCCATCCATCCCTCCCTCCATATGCCTTTCTGCCTGCCTGCGGACAAGCTAAACACCTTCTTCACCCGCTTTGAGGATAATACAGTGCCACCAACACGGCCCGCTACCAAGGACTGTGGGCTTTTCTTCTCTGTGGCCGACGTGAGTAAGACATTTAAGCGCGTTGAACCCTCGCATGGCTGCCGGCCCAGACGGCATCCCTACCTCAGAGCATGCGCAGACCAGCTGGCTGGCGTGTTTACGGACATATTCAATCTCTCCCTATCCCAGTCTGCTGTCTCCACTTGCTTCAAGATGCCCACAATTGTTCCTGTACCCAAGAAAGCAAAGGTAACTGAACTAAATGACTATCGCCCCGTAGAACTCACTTCTGTCATCATGAAGTTCTTTGAGAGGCTAGTTAAGGATCATATCACCTCTACCTTACCTGACACCTGAGACGCACTTCAATTTGCTTACCGCCCTCAGCGTACACATCACTTTTCGGCGTACACATCACTGACGATCTGAAATGGTCCACCCACACAGACAGTGTGGTGAAGGCGCAATAGCGCCTCTTCAACCTCAGGAAGCTGAAGAATTTTGGCTTGGGCCTTAAAACCCTCACAAACTTTTACAGATGCACAATTGAGAGCATCCTGTCGGGCTGTATCACCGCCTGGTACGGCAACTGCACCATCCGCAATCGCAAGGCTCTCCAGAGGGTGGTGCGGTCTGTCCAACACATCACCGGGGGCAAACTACCTGCTCTCCAGGACACCTACAGCCCCCAATGTCACAGGAAGGCCAAAAAGATCATCACGGACATCAACCATCCGAGCCACTGTCTGTTCACCCCGCTACCATCCAGAAGGCGAGGTCAGTGCAGCTGCATCAAGAGACTGAAAAACAGCTTCTATCTCAAGGCCATTAGACTGTTAACTAGCCATCACTAGCAGGGTTTCACCCGTTTATGCAACCCTGCACCGTAGAGGTTGCTGCCCTATATAGATAGACTTGGAATCACTGGCCACTTTAATAATGGAACACTAGTCACTTTAATAATGTTTACATACTGCTTTACTCATCTCATATGTATATACTGTATTCTATTCTACTGTATTTTAGTAAATGCCACTCCGACATTGCTCGATTTAATATTTATACATTTCTTAATTCTATTCTTTTACTTTTAGACTTGTGTGTATTGTTGTGAATTGTTGATACTACTACATGGGAGCTAGGAACACAAGCATTTCGCTACACCCGCAATAACATCTGCTAAATATGTGTATGTGACCAATAAAATATGATTAGATTTTTGATTTGATTCACTGCTTACCCTCAAATCAGGAGGTGGAGAGTGACGAAGAGGGTGAGAGGGAGGAATAAAGTGAAGTGAAGTGGAGGAGGAAGTGGACGAGGAAGAGGAGGATGAGGAAGAAGCGGAAGGGGAAGAGAAAAAGGAAGAAGGGGAGGAATAAAGTGAATATGAGAAGAAGGAGGATGAAGGGGAGGATAGCAAAGAGGAAGAGTGAAGAGGAGGAGGAAGAGACGGAGGAGAGTGAGAAGGAGGAAGAAGAGGGCCATGAAGAAAGTAAAAAGATGAAAGGAGGATGAAAGGGAGGAGGATACTGTATTAAAGAGGGGAGAAGGAGATTGAAGAGGATACAGGCAGTATCAAGTGTCTACTACTCACAGCATTGTGTTGATGGTGCTTGAAGTGGTCTCTCCTCTTCCTGGTATGTGTACTGTAACACACACACACACACACACACACCCACACACAAATCATATTTAATGCATCGAGTAAGTTATGACTTTTGCAATTACTGATAGCCCTGCCTTGTGGCGGGTAAGATGTAAGCACAAAGAGAGGAGAGGAGGAGGAAGAAATGCCTTACGCCCTGGTCCCTCATGGAGTTGAGCTGCTCCAGTTTCTTGGCCCAGTATTGAGCCTCATCCTCTGGAATGTCTGAAGCAGAAAGACCCATTTGCTGATCAGTCACTTAGGACACACACACAGACAATCGTATATGCACAGGCATACGTGGGCACACACATGCACACACACACACATGCACGCACACACACACGCACAGATGCACACACAATGCTCTAATGGTTCCAAATGATTGCAATATACTTTGACAGTCATAGGCTTCCATTGTCCGTGAGTATATTCAGATATAATGATGTAGATATACTGTAGGTAATAATAAGGAGATAGGGTTATAGTTCACTTTCAAGGCACATTAGAGAGCACATTTGACATAAGTGAGAGTGTCATCTGACCTAATGGCAGTTCAAATCGGCTGTCCAGCAGCATGCGGTGGAAGGTGGGGTCTTTGGTGCCTGTGATCTCATTCTCAGCCATGATGACCTGGGAGTCTAGGGTCAGCCACTGCCCCGGCCCCTCCTACCCACACACACACACACACACACACACACGCACTGTTACTGTACAGGGCTAGGAAAATGCTAAAAATACAATGCTAAAGTCTTTTGGAGGCGAGGAGATACATCCTGTTACAACATTTCCCCCTGGTGTCACTGGTGCCACCAACTTTTTCAGTTGGTGGCACCAGCCCATGATTTGGTGGCATCCCGCAGCGTCACACAATAGAATACACTTGAATCATCATCTTATAAAGTAATTATAAATTCATTCACAAGGCTTTATTAAGAAGTGTAATAGACCACTAAGATGATATTCAATAAATAAGTTGTTAAATCTAACATGTATAGGCAGGAATGATAGATTCAAACTATTTTGAATTACAACCTAATCCAGTGGTTGCCATGAATTCTGGGTTGACAATTAGGCTTTTAATTTACTGTCATAATAGGTCGCCATAATTTTCGTATTTTTTGTTCAATAGGGATGAATTTGCCTTCACCTTTACGTGCATGGCTGACAGCCATGGTATATCAGGCTGTATACCACAGGTATGACAAAACAATTATTTTTACTGCTCTTAAACCCTCACAAACTTTTACAGATGCACAATTGAGAGCATCCTGTCGGGCTGTATCACCGCCTGATACGGCAACTGCACTACCCGCAACCGCAGGGCTCTCCGGGAGAGTGGTGTGGTCTGCACAATACATCACCGGGGGCAAATTACCTGCCCTCCAGGACAGCTACAGCACCTGATGTCACAGGAAGGCCAAAAAGATCATCAAGGACAACAACCACCCGAGCCACTGCCTGCTCACCCCGCTACCATCCAGAAGGCGATGTCAGTACAGGTGCATCAAAGCTGGGACTGAAAATGTGCTTCCATCTCAAGGCCATCAGACTGTTAAACAGCCATCACTAACACAGAGAGGCTGCTGCCAACATACAGACTTGAAATCATTGTCCACTCTAACAAATGGATCACTAGTATCTGCTAACCATGTGACCAATACAATTTGATTTGGATTTGAGTGAAGGGTCTGAATACTTACGCAAATGTAATATTTCCATTTTAAATTTTTATACATTTGCTCAAATTGAAATAAACCTGTTTTTGCTTTGGCAGTATGGGGTATTGTGTGTAGATTGATGAGGAAAAAAAACTAGTTATAAGGTCGCAAAATGTGAATAAATGGTCGCAGTCTGGAGCCCTGCCTTAAACTCCTTTCATCCCTGATATGAATTGTGTTCCACCTTAAACACTTTGAAATGCCGTGACAACAAACAGTATCAGTCTAGTGTTGTGATGTACTTGTGTCTGAGCCTCAGATGTGCTGCTGGTAAAACACCTTGTACACCCAGGAGGGTGAGGTGAGGTGGGGGAGGAGAGGGGGGCGCATGGTGGGTATACCGTACCTCATCAGACTGGCGGATGTCTTCCAAGGGGATCCACAAGGTGCCCACCATGGTGTCCCAGATTAACCCTTTGTTCCACACCTCCACTGTCAGCCCCAGATCCAGCCTGTTGATCTCACTGCACAGAGAGAGAGAGAGAGAGCGAGAGAGATAAGAGGAAGAATAACAGAGGGATTGAGAGAGGGAAAGGAGGTATGAGAGAGGATGGCGGGGCAGAGAGAGAGCGAGAGAAAGAGTACAAGAGAGAACAAGAGATGTGATGAGATGAGGAAATGAACCATTATAACCCATCTCAAAAAGAAATGAATTTTACAGCGCCTTCAGAAAGTATTCACACCCCTTGACATTTTCCATATTTTGTGGTGTTACAGCCTGAACTTAAAATTGATTAAATTGAGATTTTGTGTCACGAGCCTACACACAATACCCCATAATGTAAAAGTGGAATTACGTTTTTAGAAATGTTTAGAAATGTATTAAAAATGAAAAGCTGAAATGTCTTGAGTCAATAAGTATTCAACCCCTTTGTTATGTCAAGCCTAAATAAGTTCAGGAGTAAAAATGTGCTTAACAAGTCACATTATAACTTCCATAGACTCACTCTGTGTGCAATAACAGTGTTTAAAATTATTTTTGAATGACTTTCTTATCTCTTTACCACACATCAAACTATCTGTAAGGCAGTGAATTTCCTCAGTCGAGCAGTGAATTTCAAACACAGATTCAACCACAAAGACCAGGGAGGTTTTCCAACGCTTCGCAAAGAAGGGCGCCTATTGATAGATGGGAGGAAAAAAAGCAGACATTGAATATGCCTTTGTGCATGGTGAAGTTATTAATTACACTTTGGATGGTGTATCAATATACCCAGTCACTACATTAATGAAATAATGAATGAATGAATTAATTAAATTAAATGAATATATGAATGAATTACATTTTATTTTTGTGTCAAATCGCCAGTGTGCATCGCATTAAAAATGAAAAAAAAAAACCATAAAAATCAATAATTTTATCCATAGAGCAGTAAAAAATACACATATATATACACATACATGCATATACACATACATACATACTGTGCCTTCGGAAAGTATTCAAACCCCTTGACTTTTTCCATATTTTGTTACGTTACAGCCTTATTCTAAAATGGATTAACAAAAAAAAATCCTCAGCAATCTACACCCAATACCCCATAATGACAATGTGAAAACAGTTTTTTAATTTTTATTTCTCCCTCCCCCCCAAAAATTAGAGAAATACCTTATTTACATAAGTATTCAGACTATGAGACAAGAAATTGAGCTCAGGTGCATACTGTTTCCACTGATCATCATTGAGATGTTTCTTCAACTTCAATGGAGTCCACCGGTGGTAAACTCAATTGATTGGACATGATTTGGAAAGGCACACACCTGTCTAGATGTCAGAGCAAAAACCAAGCCATGAAGTCAAAGGAATTGTCCGTAGAGCTCCGAGACACGATTGTGTCGAGGCACAGATCTGGGGAAGGGTACTTAAAACATTTCTGCAGCATTGAAGGTCCCCAAGAACACAGTGGCCTCCATCATTCTTAAATGGAAGAAGTTTGGAACCACCAAGACTCTTCCTAGAGCTGGCAGCCCGGCCAAACTGAGCAATTGGGGGAGAAGGGCCTTGGTCAGGGAGGTGACCAAGAACCCGATGGTAACTCTGGAAGAGCTCTGGAGATCCTCTGTGAAGATGGGAATACCTTCCAGAAGGACAACCATCTCTGCAGCACTCCACCAATCAGGCCTTTATGGTAGAGTGGCCAGATGGAAACCACACCTCAGTAAAAGGCACATCACAGCCCGCTTTGAGTTTGCCAAAAGGTCCCTAAAGACTCTTAGACCATGAGAAACAAGATTCTCAACCCAAGGTTGAATTCTTTGGCCTGAATGTCAAGCGTCACTTCTGGAGGAAACCTGGCACTACCCCTACGGTGAAGCATGGTGGTAGCAGCATCATGCTGTGGGGATGTTTTTCAGCAGCAGGGACTGGGAGACTAGTCAAATCAAATGAAACTGTATTTGTCACATGCGCCGAATACAACAAGTGTAGACCTTACCGTGAAATGCTTACTTACAAGCCCTTAACCAACAGTGCAGTTCAGGAAGAGTTAAGAAAATATTTACCAAAAAAACTAAAGTAAAAAATAATTTAAAGTAACACAATACAATAACAAGGCTATATATAGGGGGTACCGGTACAGAGTCAATGTGGTGGTGGGGGGGGGGGGGGGGTGTACAGGTTAGTAAAGGTAATTTGTACATGTAGGTAGGGGTGACTGTGTAGAGATAATAAACAGTAAGTAGTAGCAGTGTAAAAAGAAAGGGTGGCCATTTGATTTATTCTTCTGTAGTCTTATGGCATGGGGATAGAAGTTGTTAAGGAGCCTTTTTGTCCTAGACTTGGCGCTACGGTACCACTTGCCGTGTGGTAGCAGAGAAAACTGTCTATGACTTGGGTGACTGGAGTCTCTGACAATTTTTTGGGCTTTCCTCTTCCTGGATGGCAGGAAGCTTGGCCCCAGTGATGTACTGGTCCATACGCACTACCCCCAGTAGCGCTTTATGGTCAGATGCTGAGCAATTGCCATACCAGGCGGTGAAGCAACCGGTCAAGATGCTCTCGATGGTGCAGCTATAGAACTTTTTGAGGATCTGAGGATCCATGCCAAATCTTTTCCATCTCCTGAGCGGGAAAGGTGTTGTCGTGCCCTTTTCGCGACTGTCTTGGTGTGTTTGGACCATGATAGTTCATTGGTGATGTGGACACCAAGGAACTTGAAACTCTCAACCCGCTCCACTACAGCCCCGTCAATATTAATGGTGGCCTCTTCAGCCCACCTTTTCCTGTAGTTCATGATCAGCTTCCTTGACTTGCTCACATTGAGGGAGAGGTTGTTGTCCTGGCACCACACTGCCAGGTCTCTGACTTCCTCCCTATAGGCTGTCTCATCGTTGTCGCTGATCAGGCCTACCACTGTTGTGTCGTCAGCAAACTTAATGATGGTGTTGGAGTTGTGTTTGGCCACGCAGTTGTGGCTGAACAGGGGGTACAGGAGTACACACCCCTGAGGGGCCCCAGTGTTGAGGATCAGTGTGGCAGACGTGTTGTTGCAGAGGGAGGTGTTAAGTCCCAGGGTCCTTAGCTTAATGATGAGCTTCGTGGAAACTATGGTGTTGAACGCTGAGCTGTATTCAATGAACAGCATTCTCACATAGGTGTTGAATTGAAGTGGGTCAAGGGTGTCAGGTAAGGTAGAGCTGATATGATCCTTAACTAGCATCTCAAAGCACTTCATGGTGACAGAAGTGAGTGCTACGGGGCGATAGTCATTTAGTTCAGTTACCTTTGCTTTCTTGGGTACAGGAACAATGGTGGACATCTTGAAGCAAGTGGGGACAGCAGACTGAGATAGGGAGAGATTGAATATGTCCGTAAACACTCTAGCCAGCTGGTCTGTGCATGTTCCGAAGACGCGGCTAGGGATGACGTCTGGGCCGGCAGCCTTGCATGGGTTAACACGCTTACATTTCTTACTCCTGTCAGCCACGGAGAAGGAGAGTCCACAGTCCTTTGGAGCGGGTCGCATTGATGTCACTGTGTTATCCTCAAAGCGGGCAAAGACCTTAGCATGGGTACTTCCTGTTTGAGTTTCTGCCTATAGGAAGGGAGGAGCAAAATAGAGTCATGATCTGATTTACCGAAGGGAGGGCGGGGGAGGGCCTTGTAGACATCCTGGAAGAAATAATAGCAGTGGTCGATTGTTTTCCCGAGTACTACAGTCAATGTGTTGGTAGAACTTCGGGAACGTTTTCCTAAAATTTGCTTTGTTAAAATCCCCAGCTACAATAAATGCGGCCTCAGGATATGTGGTTTCCAGTTTGCATAAAGTCCAGAGTAGTTCCTTGAGAGCCGTTGTGGTATCGGCTTGAGGGGGAATATACACGGCTGTGACTATAACCGAAGATAATTCTCTTGGGAGGTAATACGGTCGGCATTTGATTGTGAGGTATTCTAGGTCGGTGAACAAAATGACTTGAATTACTGTATGTTATCACAATCACACCATGAGTTGTTAATCATGAAGCATACACTACCGCTCTTCTTCTTCCCGGAGAGTTCTTTATTCCTGTCTGCGCAATGTACTGAGAACCCAGCTGGCTGTATGGACGTCGACAGTACATCCGGAGAGAGCCATGATTCTGTGAAAAAGAGTATGTTACAGTCCCTGATGGCTCTCTGGAAGGAGATCCTCGCCCTGAGCTCATCTGCTTTATTGTCCAGAGAGTGAACATAAGTGAGTAATATACTCTGAAGCGATGGATGGTGAGCCCACCTCCTGAGTTGGACTAGAAATCTGTAATCGCTGCCAAAGGGGATTTTAACATGTATTGACTCAGGGGTTGAATACTTATCTAATCAAGATATATTAGTGTTTATTTTTTAATTTTTTTACAAATGTTAGAATTTTTCTTGACATTACAGAGTATTTTGTTGACAATGACAATTAAATCCATTTTAATCCCACTTTGTAAGTCAAGGGGTGTGAATACTTTCTGAAGGCACTGTATATGTCATGAGAGAAACCAGCTATAATCCAATAGAACAGAGAGACAATATGATTCAGCCTGTGGTGGATGTGAGTCACTGAGCCACAGAGAGCTGTCTGATGGGAAAAGTTGAGGTCAATAAGACAGAGTGGAGGAGAGCAGTATTATTTCATACAAGGACAAAATATGTGAATTCTTGCAGGAAGGAAGCGTATAGAACCGACTGGCCAGGACTGACTGGGTCAATAACATATATGCACTCTGGGCATCTCCAGTATCCACACAGCTAGATTCAGGATGCATCTCAAACAGCACGCTGTTCCCTACATAGCACACAACTTTTTACCAGAGCCCTATGGGCCCTGGTCAAAAGCAGTGCACTATATAGGGATAGGGTGCCATTTAGGATGCACTTTCACTCTACGCTCAGCAGCAAGTCAACCTCTCAAGTGAACCAAATCTTAATCCTAAACACCTGCTTTAATATGAAAACAGATATTTATCTTGAGAGCCCAGGAAGTAATCTCACAAACAGCT
Source organism: Salmo salar (assembly GCF_965601325.2). NCBI lineage: Eukaryota > Metazoa > Chordata > Actinopteri > Salmoniformes > Salmonidae > Salmo > Salmo salar. Next base: position 33,729,443 of record NC_138313.1, read on the forward strand.
GACGTTGGCACTGCATTATGGACTCCGAGAAAGAGAAATAACTTAAAGGGGAGAGAGAGGGGGGACGGAGGAGTGTTGACATTTAGCAGCTTTAGGAATCTAAGAAATGCAAGAGAGAGATAGTGATTATCATCTATTATTCACTCTTCTGCTGTTTCAGGGCAACATCCTGCTCCTATTATCAGTTAAGAAATACTTCCGAAAAATAACTTGGACTTAATCATTTCCCTTGACTGCTGCACAACCAGTGAGAGTGGCTCTGTTGGGCACCTTAGACGTCACTACTTAAAACTTTTATTCAGGAGTCCCTGCGGTCCGTGTTACACAACATGTGTGCTCTCTGGTGTTAACACATTAGTGTAACTGCCTGCCTGCCTGCCTGCCTGACTGACTGACTGAATGGCTGGCCAGGGCAGCCTTGGGAAGCTCAACAGTAGCATATCTTGCATCTGAGATCAGGCCTCCAGAACCTTCTAGTCTCATTGCTGAGAGAGCACTGAGGACCCAGGGCAGCTCAACGTGCAAACTAGTAAGTCTTTCCTATGGGGGGAGAGAGAAAATGAAGAGAGAAGAGGAAGAGAGAGGAGGAGAAAAGTGGAAGAGGAGGAAAAAGAAGGAAGAGGAGAAAAGATAAAGAGGAGTGGGGGAAGAGAAGGAGTAAGATGAGGACTTAGGACAAAGAGGAGGAGAGCCGAGAAGAAGATTGGGAAGATGAGGAGGAAAATGAGAAGAAAGAAGGAGAAAAGGAAGAAGACTCACAACATGAAGTCCTGCTCCCAGCATGGCTGGGCACCACGTACAGCGATGGTGGTGCTCTTGACGTTCTGCACTTTCAGCGTCACGTAGGTGTTAAATTTCTCTGTGGAACATCAAGGAATATCAGTCTTATTGTAAAACAAACCAGTGTTACTAAGACTTTTAATACTAAGTCAAACATGGTCAAACATGTCTTGACTCACCTTGGGCTCCATCGAGTTTGGCTTTCTTCACTGCAAAACAGACAGAGAGAAACAAAGCATGAGCCATACTGTAATGGGTTAAACAAAATGGGGTCAATGGGTCAATCAATCTAGAAATTCAGGTTTATAAAAACAAACCTATTAATAACCCACACCTCTCTGGACTGAAAAGGTTTTCTGCATAAGACAGCATCAAAACATTTGTTCACTTTGTGATTTAGATTTGTATTTATTATTTTTTATGTATTTTTAATTTAACTAGGCAAGTCAGTTAAGAACAAATTCTTATTTACAATGACGGCCTAGCCTGGCCAAACCCTAATCCGGACGACGCTGGGCCAATTGTGCGCCGCCCTATGGGACTCCCAATCACAGCCGGTTGTAATACAGCCTGGAATCGAACGAGGGTCTGTAGTGATGCCTCTAGCACTGAGATGTAGTGCCTTAGACCGCTGTGCCACTCTGGAGCCCAATATGCAAATCAGCACATGCAAATCAGCACATGTGGGGTTTGTGAGTGACTGACAAGACCCTGGCATTTCATAGGAGAAGTAGAATGCACTCCCTCTGATGGCAGAATGCCTGAATCTCAATATCAAAGCCTGCATTAGTCAGATGTGGAAGGCTCTCAGCATTATGCTCCGGCGAGAGTGGTTCAGAGAGGCGCGTGCGTGCACTAGTGGGGTAGCGTTCTATTTTTTTTAGGTGAGGGAGGCAAAACTGTGTTTTAAATTACGTCAAAGTTTGTACCCACAGATGTAGCCTAGAGAATAGCCTATCATTATAGAATATACATAAAATGCATCCTCCAATTGCAACATCTGCCTTTGCCCAGACATTGACTATGCTTTAGCTAACCATCCTAAAATCTTGTTAGAAATTAGGTGTTTTTGGTGTAACAGTAACGTTATAGGCCTACTATGCTATTGTATTCGGTTCTGCTATTTAAAATACTAATTCATCTTTATGTGATCTTGTGACACATTGATTCACCTTTGATCTAACTTTACTAAACTAGCACCATTGTGAGAAGTGATAATCTTCTATTTGTAATAATAAGTGATGAGTTGGACTATTAGGCGTAGGAAACAGATCTTGATGAGATGTCATTTTAAGCGATTGGAGCATCATTCGGGGTGCTGAAAGGACAGCGCCAGGATCATGCAATGATGTTAAACAAATGTATGGTGCTGAAGGACAGCTAAAGGATAGCTCTGCCGTTCGGCCAGTTCAGGAACAAACAATAATTTAAAGTAGGCCCAAAGCCTAATAGACATACGACTATGTGGTACAGCTATTTGTAGGTTAAAGCCTAATGTAAATACAAATACATACAGTGGGGAGAACAAGTATTTGATAACCTGCAAAATCGGCAGTGTTTCCTACTTACAAAGCATGTAGAGGTCTGTCATTTTTATAATAGGTACACTTCAACTGTGAGAGACGGAATCTAAAACAAATCCAGAAAATCACATTGTATGATTTAAGTAATTAATTTGCATTTTATTGCATGACATAAGTATTTGATACATCAGAAAAGCAGAACTTAATTTGGTACAGAAACCTTTGTTTGCAATTACAGAGATCATACGTTTCCTGTAGTTCTTGACCAGGTTTGCACACACTGCAGCAGGGATTTTGGCCCACTCCTCCATACAGACCTTCTCCAGATCCTTCAGGTTTCGGGGCTGTCGCTGGGCAATACGGACTTTCAGCTCCCTCCAAAGATTTTCTATTGGGTTCAGGTCTGGAGACTGGCTAGGCCACTCCAGGACCTTGAGATGCTTCTTATGGAGCCACTCCTTAGTTGCCCTGGCTGTGTGTTTCGGGTCGTTGTCATGCTGGAAGACCCAGCCACGACCCATCTTCAATGATCTTACTGAGGGATGGAGGTTGTTGGCCAACATGGCCCCATCCATCCTCCCCTCAATACGGTGCAGTTGTCCTGTCCCCTTTGCAGAAAAGCATCCCCAAAGAATGATGTTTCCACCTCCATGCTTCACGGTTGGGATGGTGTTCTTGGGGTTGTACTCATCCTTCTTCCTCCAAACACAGCAAGTGGAGTTTAGACCAAAAAAACTATTTTTGTCTCATCAGACCACATGACCTTCTCCCATTCCTCCTCTGGATCATCCAGATGGTCATTGGCAAACTTCAGACGAGCCTGGACATGCGCTGGCTTGAGCAGGGGGACCTTGCGTGCGCTGCAGGATTTTAATCCATGACGGCGTAGTGTGTTACTAATGGTTTTCTTTGAGACTGTGGTCCCAGCTCTCTTCAGGTCATTGACCAGGTCCTGCCGTGTAGTTCTGGGCTGATCCCTCACCTTCCTCATGATCATTGATGCCCCACGAGGTGAGATCTTGCATGGAGCCCCAGACCGAGGGTGATTGACCGTCATCTTGAACTTCTAATTGCGCCAACAGTTGTTGCCTTCTCACCAAGCTGCTTGCCTATTGTCCTGTAGCCCATCCCAGCCTTGTGCAGGTCTACAATTTTATCCCTGATGTCCTTACACAGTGCTCTGGTCTTGGCTATTGTGGAGAGGTTGGAGTCTGTGGACAGGTGTCTTTTATACAGGTAACGAGTTCAAACAGGTGCAGTTAATACAGGTAATGAGTGGAGAACAGGAGGGCTTCTTAAAGAAAAACTAACAGGTCTGTGAGAGACGGAATTCTTACTGGTTGGTAGGTGATCAAATACTTATGTCATGCAATAAAATGCAAATTAATTACTTAAAAATAATACAATGTGATTTTCTGGATTTTTGTTTTAGATTCCGTCTCTCACAGTTGAAGTGTACCTATGATAAAAATGACAGACCTCTACATGCTTTGTAAGTAGGAAAACCTGCAAAATCGGCAGTGTATCAAATACTTGTTCTCCCCACTGTATATCTTAGTATCATTGCACTGTTTGTGAGGACAGATTTATTGCTGTAGCTTACACTCTATATCGTAAATAAACTTTTATTTGATTAGCTTGAACACATGGCTACAATTTACCCCATTACAGAATAAAAGAAAACAGAGAGGTGAACTATTAATTTATATCATTTATTAGCGTAGCTTAAATATGCTACCAAATCAACTGACCAAGTAGTGAACCTAAATCATTACTACGAAGAATTGAAGGAAGTATTAAAACAGCCATAATATCAAGCTTTGGTGTGGTGTATTCGTGCATCTCCATAAACTATAACCTAAATGCATTATTACCTCCAACTTGGCCCAATTCACATTTCCAATTTCCCACCCTGACGTACCAAGCTAGAACAGGCCCTGCGTCTCAACCAATAGCCAATGTAGGCTAAATATCCCAAGCAGGGCTACAGCAACTTCCAGAGAGGGTCAGGCTCCTTGGGCTTTTAAGTGGACACTCTAGTTTGGCTGTCCTCGGCAGAACAGTGTCACCGTAACCAAGTGGTCACATATCGTTCTGGGTTCCACTTTGCAAGAGGGGCTTCGGGGAGTTTTATGAACATCAACGCAGACGAACAGAGAATAATATTTTTTTTTCAACATTCTGATTGGCCAAAGTGATCAAGCCTCCGACGGGTCTCCGCAGTGCACACACAGCCTGGAGTTCTTCATCATTCTCGCCACTGCCAGACAGAAGACAGAAGAAACCATCATTTACCTACCTCTAGGCTGCTATACATATTTATTTGGTTTGTCATTCTATCGTTTTTCATGGAATTTTAGTGGTAATTAAATATAATTTATTAAAACTTCCTCAGAATGAATATTCCAGAAATAGTTTTACCAGATCCGTGAATTCTCAAATTGAAAGAAGTGAGGGAGCGCCGCTCCTCTGTGCTCCGGCAGCACTACACCCCTAGTGTGCACGCACAGGTAGTCACAGGCAGGATGAAAGGGGGGCAGTGAGGCCGACAGTGAGGCTGTATGACACAATGGAAGCAGGTCTGTTAAGGCAGGGTTTCCCAAACTCGGTTCTGGAGCCCCCCCCCCCTGGTAAACGTTTTATTTTTTGACCCTGGAGCTACACAGCTGATTCAAATAACCAACTGAGGGGGAAACCCTGTGTTAAGGTATCATCTCTTATGGGCTCACTTTAGGCAACCAGGACTTTTTATCACGCACTCTGACGTCAACTGGCCCATTCATTATTAATTAATCCCGCGCCCACCCGCCTGCCCTGCCTATGCCAAGCACCCCCATGTTCAGGGCATTAATATTCAAAGGTTCCATCTAATCCCCACTGAACGCCTCCTTTCACTTCATCTCCGAAAGCTGCAGTTAAGAAAAGGAAAAGAAGGAAAGTGGTCCATTTGGAATCCCAGAGTTGGCTAAATGAACCTCAAAGAATTTTCTCTGAGGGCACAGTGGAATGTGACACTGGGCTGTCACCCAGATGCCCGCAAGCAGCGCAGGCATGGAGAGTGGTAAATATCTACTAACCCCTTATCTAGAATTATGGGTTCAGCTGGAGCTCTCTCACCTGTATGAATAATCCATATCATAACAATTATCACAAGAATGCCTTTTTTATGAAGCCAATTAAGATTTTAATAGTAACCGAAAGGTTGCAAGATCGAATCCCCGAGCTGACAAAGTAAAACTCTGTCGTTCTGCCCCTGAACAAGGCAGTTAACCCTCTGTTCCTAGGCCGTCATTGAAAATAAGAATTTGTTCTTAACTGACTTGCCTAGTTAAATAAAGGTTTAAAAAAAGCATCATGACAATAGTGGATGTACTTAAAATAGCTCATCCCAACAGACCTTGAGGATGATGTTTGTTTTATCTGAATATCAATCTAATCCTGCTAGTCTGCAGGGGAGGAGGAGGAGTTAGACCAGGGGTCTTTAACAGGCGGTGCTGTTTTACTAAGTTTTTAGGGCATCTGTATACCCCCCACACAAAAAAAGATGTGATTGTGTGTCAATGTAATCAAGGTATGAAATTAGTGTTATTTTCAAATACAATCTCTTTTTAGGCTTAGTTGTGGACAATTTGCAGTGTACAAATTACAATTATGTTGCAGACCGCAGACCATTCGCTCTGAGTTAGTTGCCTGAGTTAGAGAATGCACTTAACCAACTTCAGAGTTATGTCTTTCATGATATCATTACCCAATCTAACAGCCTACTTTATCCCCTTTGGTGTGATTCCACGGAACACTGCAAAATACAAACAACAAAAGACACGTTGAGCTCCATTATTCCCCCCCCCCCCCCCCCCCCAGGATTCTACTCAGTCATTCTGCCAGCCTGTTCAGCTGTCTATTCCTCAACACCTCCGCCTCAGCCAACCATGTCCCACCCTCCCCCCAACGCAGTGCCCTCCCCATCGTTAGCCTTGATTCAGGGCCTGGATTTCCCCTTTCTCTCTCCCTCTATCTCTCTCACTCCCACGCTCTCCTCCTGCCATGTGGTGTGTGTATACCATCTCTTTTTCTTGTCCTCCATTAATCTCTCTGTGCAGCCAAGCGAGGGAGAAGCAGAGCAGAGCCACGCTGCACCTCCACCACTAAAAATAATTGTAGCGGATTGGAGGTTGGGGGGTGGTGGTGGGGAGGGGGAGGGGAGAGGGGTAGGAGAGGGGTACTCACACAGCTCACAGGCACAGTGCTAAAGCATCTAGGCTGTGATGGCAGGAGGCTTTACAGAAAAACTAAGCCAACATTTTGTGCAAACCCTCAGGAATGTGTCCTCTTCCTTACAACAGCAATTACAGATTCTCTTCGCTCTTTGCAGCAAATAATGCCACTCTCGGCCTACAGAGGAGCGCCAAGGTTTTATTGCCTGAGATTTTCCAATCAAAAGCTTACAAGCACCTCATACTTCAGAGCAGTTGTATTTGTACCAAGAGCAAGCAACAGCAATATCATTCAAACCTGTAACCTGCAGGAATTCTATAATGTCGGAGGAATTCTCAGTTTTGAAGAAACAGAAGAAGGAGCTAGTTAATAAAAATGATCTGAAAGGCAGGAATGAGACAACATCATTTATTAATCCCACCATATCATCTTATTCTATCTAATTGAAGGGGAAATTAAGTCACCCACTCACCCCATGCTCAGGGGAGTATAGTGAAATTAATCTTGATTATAATGTGATAATAGTAAACATAATCAAAGGTCAAGGCTGTATAATTTAACAGGATCCAATTAAAAGTGCCCTTATGAAGAATAAGGGCACATAAAATTTTTTTTTTACATTGAATCCACAGAAATGGAAAAATGAAATTAAAGCCAAGGGCTTGCTCTCTTTCAAAGAGAAGCCTGGTTCTTGCCTTCTCCGAATCAAGATACAGGCATCATGTATTCAGAACATAAACAGAGCATGAGATAATGTAATATCGTGTCTGATTATATGGAACTGAACAGGCCTCGGCTGGCGCAAGATAATTATCCTTGCATTGGATTACAGCATTATTCATGCTAGCTAGCTGTGCCACTGAACACATTAAATGCTGGGGAATACACTGAGAGCTTCAGTGGATGTTCATGTGGGAAGAAGAAATGACTCAGGGTTTCTCAACTAAAAACAAGCCCATTCATTACAGCAAGGAAGTGTGTGTGTGTACTGTTTGACATGGTAATGTGACTCTAGGCACAATGAAGCTAGGAATCTGCTCTCTCCCAGAGCACTGAGCAAGCCTCTTCGTTATCACTAATGATCTGAAGATATGCAAATAGACCTACAGAGCCTTCAGAAAGTATTCATACCCCTTGACATACTCCACATTTTGATGTGTTACAGCCTGAATTCAAAATGAATTATGCCTTTTTTTCACCCATCCGCACACAATACCCCATAATGACAAAGCGAAAAACATGTTTTTAGATGTTTTTTTATGAAATAGGACTACAGCAATATCTAATTTACATAGGTATTCACACCCCTGAGTCAATACTTTGGAGAAGCATCTTTGGCAGTGATTACAGCTGTGAGTCTTTCTGGGTACAGTACCAGTCAAATGTTTGGACACACCTAATCATTCCAAGGTTTTTCTTTATTTTTACAATTTTCTACATTGTAGAATAATAGTAAAGACATCAAAACTATGAAATAACACATATGGAATCATGTAGTAACCAAAAAAGTGTTAACCTGTTGGGGCTAGGGGGCAGTATTTGCACGGCCGGATAAAAAACGTACCCGATTTAAACTGGTTACTACTCTTGCCCAGAAACGAGAATATGCATATAATTAGTAGATTTGGATAGAAAACACTCTAAAGTTTCTAAAACTGTTTGAATGGTGTCTGTGAGTATAACAGAACTCATATGGCAGGCCAAAACCTGAGAAGATTCCATACAGGAAGTGCCCTGTCTGACAATTTGTTCTCCTTCTGTGGCATCTCTATCGAAAATACTGCTGCTCTGCTGTAACGTGACATTTTCTAAGGCTTCCATTGGCTCTCAGAAGGCGCCAGAAAGTGGAATGATGTCTCTCCTGTCTCTGGGTGAAAAACAGCAGGAGATTTTGTGAGTGGTCAGGCTGGTAAAAAAACATAAAAATAAAATAATAATAATTCCACTGACATTATGGGGTATTGTGTGTAGGCCAGTGAGAAAAAAAATCTGAGTGTAATCCATTTTAAATTCAGCCTGTAAGACAACAAAATTTGGAAAAAATCAAGGGGTGTGAATACTTTCTTAAAGCACTGTATAGGCCGAGTTATAATCATGCATTTACAAGAAATGGTAACAGTGGGGACGCTTCCTCTCCACTGGGTTGTTGTCGCGGCCATATCTACATGTGTTAAAGACCTAGAAAAGTCCCTGTGAAGTCTCTCAAGCTCACTGTGGCAACTGGAAAATAACCACTAACATAGCTGTACTCTCAATACTAATGGAAAGCACCCAAATGCCAGGGAATAGAGGGTTGCTATGCCAACAAAGCTTGAGGATATTGAGGGTACATCTGGGGATCTGTCTCAATCCTGACATCTGTGCAATCAGCTGGTTTATACAACTACGGTGCCAAGACCATATCCTGTCACAAACACTTTGGGGTGGGCGGTTTGGGTTGCTGAAGGTGGCATGTCGCTCTACCTCTACATATAGTACCTCGATATGTGACAATAACATAGAACTGCCCTAATCTATAACAGGAAGGCTACTAACAAATTAAAATAGACAAGTTACAAAGGGAGAAAAATGGGTCAAAAGGATTCACAAAACTGCTGATATTCAAACAATCTGACCCAAAAACAGACTTCTCACCAGACTGCTCCTTATGGCGCACACCTGTCGCCATCGTTTCACGCATCAGCGCATAATGACACTCACCTGGACTCCATCACCTCCTTGATTACCTGCTCTATATATGTCACTCCCTTTGGTTCCTTCCCCAGGTGTCATTGTTTCATGTCTGTGTGCTGTTAGTGTGTCTTGTTTTGTATTATGTTCTGTATTATGTTCTGTTTATTTTAATAAAACACTCACTCCCTGAACTTGCTTCCAGACTCTCAGCGTTACAAGACTATTCCAAATGTGCTCTGACGTCAGTTAAACATCTAGTTTTGATTAAAATTTGGTTGAGTTGTCAACTAACATGAATTCAATGTGAAAGCAACAAAATATTTCAGACATGACGTTGAATTTACGTTAAAAGTTGGGTGAAAAAAGAGGCTAAATTCCCTTACCTTGATCACTATTTGCAAATCCAATCAGTTTTCCACGTTGATTCAACATCAGCACTCTGAATGGTTTTGTTGAAATTAGGTGGAAACAACGTTGATTCAACCAGTTTTTTCCCCAGTTGGTTTTGCTGTTTTAAACTTACAAAACATTTGCTTTTGGGTGTTTTGTTTGGAGAGTAACTGGGAGAGTAAATTGCTTAGGGATTCATGCCAATACCCCATGGCCCAGGGTAAAATCTCTTGGACCCACTTTTATCATCCTCTGAGAAATGTATTTCACACAAACAATCAAATCATTCTAGAAGGGGTATATGGTCAACAACACTGATTCAACATAGTAGGCTAGTGCTAGATGCAATCTACTGTGGTCACGGCACTGAAAGGCTGCATTCAGCAGATTTCCTTGGAAACTCATGATTTCTCAAGTGGAAGGCTGTCATAAGGAATGCAATCATCATTAGATGACCAAAAGTGACACAGTCCACTGGGCACAAACTGGTTGAATCGGCATGATTTCAATGTAATTTGTCAACGTATTGTGATGTGGAATCTGTGGAAAATACATTGGATTTGCAAAAAGTCATCAACTGTTGTTTTGAGGGCGAAATTCAACAACAGAGTTATGTCATCATGGTAAGCAATTTTCAACATAGACAACCCTTGTTAGGGTTAGGAGTTAGGTTAAAGGGTTAAGGTTAGGTTAGGTTAGGTTTAGGTTTAGGGTTAGCTAAAATGGTTAAGGTAAGGGTTAGGGGAATGGTTAGCTAACATACTAAGTAGTTGCAAAGTAGCTAATTAGCTGAAATGCTGATGATGAGATTCGCCTACCCAGCCACCCCGACCAACCACCCTCCTTTCGTTATTGCCTTAAGTAACCTTCTGTCTTATGTAACCATATCAAACAGAACTTATCATGCTAATTTTAGTGTCCCAGATTACATTTACTATGTTACGTCTAGTCTATGAGACCAGGCTGCCCATCCAGGGTTTTAACCAAGCCCAGCCATATTTAGCTTTGATATTTGTCACTGACTACTGCCAATGAGCTATCGTGAGAATTATTATTGAGAGATCTCATTACTAAATATAGATTCACTGTTGCTATCAAAGTCAACAACAACAAAAAATGGGTAGGTTTAGCAGAGCAAATGAAATGTAACCATACTCTCTCTAAGTCATATATAATCAATGATACTATTTAGGCCTATAATATTATAGCATTTGCGAAGTCATCAACAGCTACTATTTCAATTCAACCCAGGGTTCAACAAAAAATAGACAATATATATATAGGCCTAGGGTCTCAAGCTTTTGTTGATGTCAAATGTAATCTTCAAGTTAATGATGAATATATTGGATTCACATCTCTATTTCAACCAAAAATCAACCAAAGTTAAAGAATAGGACTAAATCAAATCAAACTTTATTAAAGTGCATTTAAAGTTTTATTTGATAGGATTTAGTCCTATTCTTTAAATTAGATATGTTTGGTTGGGATGGAAACGTGAATCCAACATATAAATTATTAATTTGTAGAAAAACTGGAATTAATGTCAGACTAAGTCAGTGGTACAAAATATACATCTCCTTCCAATGTTGATATTTGGTTGTGTTAACAACCAAACACACTTCAACATCCCTTTTGCAATACAGTAAATAGTGTATTAACTTGTCGACAAGTTAACAAATTCTATGTTGGATTTACGTCTCCAACTAAACCAAAAGTTAAAGTTAAAGAATATTATTAAGCCAGTGGTTCAGATGAAACTACCCAAACATTAGATACATCTCATTTAAATGCTGATATTTGGTTGCGTTGTCAACCTAAGTTCGATATTACTTTTGTAATACAGTAAATAGCCTTACCTTTAGGCCATCTTACAAACTAATGTAAGAGTTTTTATTAAACATTAAAATGAGTAACTCATCCATGGCCACATTGAGGTTACTGTAACTATAAAAGTTTTATTATGTAATCATAGAAAGCATGCATGTTCAAGATAGCATGCAAAAACTGCACAGCGGGAAGCACTCGTTTTAATGTTACTGTACTACTAAGACAATTAACCTTAATTAAACGTCTAGTGAGGGGATATGGTAAATAGGACTATCTACTATAAATCAGACATTTTGATACCACAGGCCTAATATGAGGTTTTCGAAATCTGTTCAAACCATAATTTGGTGCTGTGAATAGGCTTATGACAATCAAAGTGTTTATTAGCCTATTACGCTTCTTTATCACTAGAAGACACTCATATAATTAAAAGGACAATTAGACCAATTAAACAACCATAAAATGTTGGCCACAAAATACAAACCTACTGTCAGTTTATTCTCCCCCACGGAATTTGACAACAGCCAACTTAAATCACATTTAGTATTAAGCGCTTAATTTATAAAACCACAATTGATACATTTTATAGCAGAATCAGCTGCAATGAGATTCATTGAAGAAAACAGCCCGCGAAGCAGCTGGTACCCGACTAAACAAGATCATTTCTCTCGACAGCCAGTAGGCTACCGCAAGCTTGAAATATGTTTGTTTTTATCGCTTACCTCCAACACACAGCAATGACATCTCTTAGCTCTGGCTATGATCGCTCCCAGATGTCCACCGGCTTCAATCCGGAGTAGATATCTGTCTCTATAGCCTGTATAAATACGTGGATGTAATCAGCTCCGCTTCACACCTCAGCTATTGCGTGTCACTGCTATGTGACAACAAAAAAATTTAAAAAATCTGACCTTTCCCTCTCACCCACTGAGTCTGGATCAATTTGGGGGGAGGGAGGGGGGGTATATTTCCTCCTCCTCAGCTCCCCGACTCACAGCCATCTTGTTCAGCACCACCACTGTAAGGACAGTTCCCAAGAGTGACGTCACGGTAGTGAGGACGGGATGGACCAATGCTTCTCGGCTGTCGGAACACTCTACGTCAACGTTACATGGCACCATTGGCGAAAATCTGATATCAACTTTGAAGGGGACAATTACATTACATTTTCTCAAGAGCAATTCCTGAGGGGGACACCAAAAGTAGTGCTGTAAAACATAGCCTACATTGTAATATGGTAAATGTATATTGAGGAACCAAAGAAATAAGGTGTTTGCCGTACTCCTAACTACCGGTACCCAAAACTATACAACTAATCACAACAGCAATACCATTGCCTTTAACAAATCTTAGTTCAGTCACCAGTTTAAGTTGAGAGTGGGGGTATCCATGGCATTTTCCAATTATGTTCCTATTTTACAAGTCAAAAAAATTGAGAACCTTTCATAATGTTGCCAAACAAAGACTCAACAAACTTACCTGAGACTCCCTGTCTCTGCCAGTCTGTCCCTGCATATCTGTCCCCAACTCTGCTGTCTGTGTGCCATCTGTTCCCTGCTCTGCCTAATGACATCATTGTGAAACATTTCCATTAGAATTTCATTTCTTTCTTATGAACATTTTATCAACTAGTCTTTGAGATATTAGGCTACTAGGGTTCTTACTATGCGTTTTGGTGTATTGAAAAATACTCTGATGTCCGTCTTTTATTTTTTTGCCATTTTTCTACCTGGCTGGCTGGCTGGCTACACACACAGTGTGTAGGTTATTTACAGTAGGAGATGGGCTTCTATCATCTATCATTCTATTTGGGCTTCGATCTAAAAGGTAGCTAGCAAATGTGAAACGGATTAAAATGACAAGAGTTGACAGCTGTATGAGTTCACCATTTACACAACATATGCTGCAACCTTTTGTAATTTTAATAGTTTGTTTCATATTGGCTGGCTTCCAACAATAGCTGAATTTGCAAAGCAAGCGAGCACCAATTCAGTTTCAGTGGTGTTTGCTATCATCTTTGCTACCCGGGTTAAATAAAGGTGAAATAAAATAAATAAATAAAAGTTCACTTGCGACAATTTAGCTTTTGCAACGAGACCATTAAATATATTTAAGACAATGGTAGAAGAGAGTGTAGTTCTGTTCAGTTTGGATTTCAGTTTATCGCTAACCTCATCACAGGGACTTTGAAGCACTAATTTACATCATCTGCATGCTGATTCCATCTTTGACGACGCCACATAAATGGAATAGGTACTAGCTAGCTTAATAGTTAATATTTGCGTGCTAGCTCTGCATATTCAGCTAGTGTGTGTGCGCGATTGACTGGATTAACCTCACGTCAGTTACGTGCATTGAGTGCCTTTCAGACAATAGACACGACCTCTGTTACCTAGCAAGCTAAGGAACTGGCAGTGGATCAAACCATTGTGAGGCAAAGGGTGGGGGGGTTGCAATCTTTTTAAACTTAAAAACGTGCTATTAAGTGTCTATAATCAGCACAATTGCTTTCATTGCGTATTATTAATATTATTTAAATTACATAGTTATGTTTCAGTGATATATTGGGGGGGGACAAATCATATTTTTCCCAGGATGGGGGGGGTCGTGTCCCCCCCGTCCCCCCCGGGATTTCCGCCCCTGCATGGCACCTGAAAATCTCAAATGTAGACTACATCTAATCTCAGTTAACTGGACTTAAAATAGGATTATAAAAGGTCTTCAAGTCCACTACATGCAAGTAGACTTACCCTAGTGCGTATTTTGTGTAAAAAAAGGAAGGAATACATTAAAGTAGAGAAGTAACCTATTGAATATCTTACATGCCATCTTTACCTTGACAGAATTATATTCTGTGCCTAGAATTAGCCTCTCCTTGTTCAAATCCAAGCTTTTAGAAACATATATTACAGGGCATACTTTGAGAAAATTGGAATGCATTTGTTTTGTCCTTAAAGGGGCAATCAGCTGTTGCTATATACTGTACATTTTTTCACTTCAAAATTAATCATATGCACCCATTTATTCTTGAAGAACAGTTTAGTTCAACTGTCTCACCTCATCAGAACCCAAAATATAAGCTTGTTTTACTCCAATATCTGTAAAGAAACACTATATAGCCTTAAAACATCATTAAAACGATACATTTTGATATCATGGCTGTTCAGTCCTTGCATCCATAGATAGCTCTGTCTATGAATTTGAGTGGTTACATTTCTCAAGCCCCATCACTCAGCTTTTAAACGAAACAGGGACAACACTTTGTTATCGTTTATACTGCCGATTGCTTCTTTAATGAAGTGTTTTCTATAGTAAAAACACATTGGGAAAGGCCTACAGTGAATCAAGAAGATCTAAACCAATTAAACCTGTCAATACTGAGAGTGGATTGAAAAGTCAATGCATGAACAGAAAATTATGAAATTAACTCAAATTTAAAGAAACTGTGTACAATCCAATCAAGCTAACTGACGTTTCTAAATGGAGCTATACCACCCTCTGGTGGGGATCTAGAAACTAAGATCAGACAAGTCTGTCCAAAATCAGTTTTTCCATTGTAAAGTGGAGCCAGCATGTGCGATCTGCGGCTATTGAGTCATCAGGTCATTTCAGACATCCTCCATGCGTCACTATAGGCTCTATGTGTGTCACACTCATCCTTAATGACATCCGAAAAATTACACACATTTACTTTTATTGCAAATTGATAAAACTACAAAAGGAGACAAACATCCAATTTGAATTAACGCAAATAAACCATGACAAAAAAAAAAATCCCTTCATCCAAAACTGCCCACCACAAAACTAATATCAATTACCATACAAAAAGTATTCTGAAAACATTGCTATAATCTTTTCCAGTTAATTTTGTCTCATTGGACACCAGTACACTTCTGCAACCTCCTCATTTCCAAGTGACTTCACTTGAAAAACTCTTAATTTACTCCAAATGCCATAAAAGGCATGTCAACTGTTTCTTCCATTTAACAAACCAAATTAACTACAGATGGAACCAGTTAAGGCAGTTGACATAATGACTGTTCACACCAAGCCTCAAAGGCTTATATTCGCCACCAAAACTGTACCAGACTGTACACACATGCAGATGTACCACAGAGAGTAATGGTATATGGACTGAATCTTGTGTTTTATCTGTTACATCAGATAGACATCCCACGACTACACTGCGATGGGCACTGATTGGACCAGTTGTTGCACCACCTGGGATCCACATCAAGTGGGAATGGGTGTGGAGGTCATCTCATAGTTTCTCACTGAAAATAAGGTGAGGGAGGAGACTGTTAGAACAGTGTGACCATCCAGAAACAACAAGGTAAGTCATTGTACTGTATGCATGCAGATCTAGCAAGTGTTTAAATTTGACACAATGTTATATATTAATGGTAATGCACAAGACTGTAGGTCATGCATGTTCCCTGACATAACTCAGTACATCAAGGTATTAGATCTTCTCACAGGTGTGTTACCTGTCAAGGTGAGAAAGGACATCGTGAAGCTGAGCCAGCAAGGCACGGTGCTCATGAGGATTGCTCTCCAGAGTACCACTCAGGCGACTCAGGTAAGAGTCCAGGGTACCAAGAGAGGGGGTCTCACCTGTGCCTGGAGAGAAAGTGTAGTGAAACTAACGATTCAATTTCTATATGGACAGGATTGGGGGTTGATGGAAGAAATACAAAAATACTGTAGTTTAAAATATTTGGAAAACATTAGAACCAAATCTGTATGTTTCAAAATGTCTTGCTAAGGACAAGTCATCAATGTTGATTTTGGCCTATTCATCAACAAACACTTTATGTTTTTACATTTACAAACTACTTTCAAGGTAAGGAAACGTCAACATAAGTAAAAGCAGCCAAATCATACAGGGAGACTGTGCTATCAGGGTCCGAGATGGATGAGAGGGCCCAGTGACATGGTTCTGACCTGGCAGGGCCACAGTGGACAGGCTGCTGACGAGGGTGTGTTTGATGGCCAGCAGGTGCCTGTGCAGAGCCTGCGTCCGGAGCTCATCCTGCCCCAGTTCAGCTTCCAGTCTCTCTTTAGCGCTGTACATGTCTGAAATGTGCTTCTGCAACACTGCATTCTGCTCCTCAAACTCCACATTTGCTTTGCGTAAACGGCGCAGCTCCGCTTCCCGGGCTGGGAGCAAAGAAACAACCATTAGTAAGGAAATAGGTACATTCTTCACTGAAACAGTATTTGTCCCAGAGACGCTCCTCTGTTTGTCTCATACCCTTGTTCTGGTCCAGGAATTCCTCTGTAAATATTGGAACATCAAATCTGTTGGACAGATGATCTGAACCCTAGAGGACATAATTCAAAACAAAATCTATTCGTTAACACATGGCACGAAATCAGAAGTCAGCCTACTCAAAATCTCTATTCAGAAACACAACACATTATGTAAGGCTAACTGTACCTTCAGAGCAGCTGATCCAGAACTGTTAGCATTGATAATAACAGATGGAGACTCTTCTGAAAAAGAACATTATTTAAATGCTCAAAGAAGAAAAATGAACAAAAGACATAAAAACTGAAAGGAACAGTTTTAACCACCCTGTCAAACTAACGAAATAGAAGGTAGACGTGTAACATATCTCATCTAATAAGTTAGATGCGTCACAACTCTGACCTCTCTTGACCTTCTTGTCCTGGATCTTGGCACTGGTGATCTGATAGGCCTCACTCTGTTGGTATTCTCTCAGCTCCCGGGCATACTGCAGCTTCTCTCGCTCTGCCTCATCCAGGAAACGCTGTCAGGTCAGCACACAAGCAAACTTCAGTCCACTCCAGACACACACAGAAGAGATCTCAATACACTGGTAGCTTGCATTCCCAGGCTTCTCCTCAACATGATGGCCTGTAGTTGTGAAGGCCTACCTGGGCTTATCAAACAGATCTGACTAGCCTATAAATATTCATATAAATATAACTACGCATCAAATGATGCATAATGCTACTGAATGCACTGCCACTAAATACAAAGCTGGGGCAAAAAAGTGTGTAATTGTTCCTACATTCTACAACTACATTTCTCTATCCGACCCATAAAGCCTGATGGTACCTGTTTGTCATGAGGTGCTAAGCGGCTCCACTCTGCGCCCAGCCTCTTGGTGATTTCTGGAAAGGGCAGGTCGGGGTGCTTGGCACGGATCTGCTCCCGCCGTTCATTCAGGAAACGCACATATCCTGTCACTGGTGCCTTGGGACCATTGGGCAACACCTTCTTTCTCTTCTTACCCTTGGGCCAACCTCTCTTCTTCACAGGCTGTATGGAAAGAGAACAGACATGAGATCCAGGATGAAATTATAAAATGCTAGCAATGTGAAAGTGTGTATCAAGAATCAGGAAACATAGCAAGACATCATCATAATGTTTATGGTCTTCTCCAATTTAAAGTTGCTGGTTGAAAACACAATCTACACAGGACCTTCTAATCAGCAGGTTTTGCATTGGTGGAGTTTTGGCTTGCCTAGTTACATCGCCATGCGGTATAAGTTAATACAGACCAATAAGTAAGAGAGTTCCAAACCGCTCGTTTTTAAGATTACATATCAGAAAAGTCTAAGTGGGATCCTTGGTATGTCCAACTCTGACATCACCCCATTGAAGTTGAAATGTAAAATGGTTAAGGTTTATGGTTGGCATGTCCCAAGGAGCCCGGATTGCACTAACCATTACATATCCCTCCCCACTCAGACCACTCCAGACAGTCCTAGCTAAATTTTTGCTTGGGAAATAGTTTTGGTGAAAAGCTATTTATGTTTCTTTTTGACCAATTTAATGGGAAATTATTACAGTAAGAGACATAAATTGTTACACAGAAAGTATTTGATATTAGGATAAAAATGGTTGCATTGGGCCTTTAAGCTAGATCAGTTCATAGAATGGTAACAACACATAGGAAACAATGAGAACCATACAGTGGGTAGTCTGTGTATACACAGAGTAGAGACAGTACTGTTATTCATGTCAGTATGGGACCATTTCCCCTTCTCTTGCCTCTTCTTGTACTGCATCAGAGGACTGCGTGCCTCTTGGTGGAGGTCCATCATTTTGCTCCTGCTTCACACCTCCCATGATATCGTTATCCCAGTGATTGATCTGCAAGTGGGATATATTACATATGATTCGAAAACAGGTCTAGGGAGGTATTAGTACTTTATACTCACTCATTGAGTTTGTCAGAGGAATATGGTTATATGAAGGACGGGACTATATCAGATCTGTAGTTTGTTATTCTAAATATAACCTAGCTCTTGATCACGACTCTCAGTTCCATTACATTACACATTAGAGTCATTGGACGAAGGCGTCTTCTGTATGGGGGAGTTTTGTTAAGAGCGCCGGTGCTCGGGTTGAACATTAACACGCATCACTTGAGTTACGTTTTTGGAAGCATAAAGACCTTATCTTTCATATCAGCGAGAAATAATTTTCAATAAACAAAAGGTTAAATTGATAAACATCTTTATAGGGTTAGGGTTCCCAGACGGCCATATTTCCATGCTAAAGCTCCTGTTTACGGAAAAAAAGACAGAAGACAGAGTGGACTACCTGCGCTAACTAGCTATCTGCGTCTTCGAACACCGGTGTAACGGAAGATAGATGCCACAAAAATGTTGTCACTGAAATTACAGCCGGCTGCTACTGTGTTAAAACCGGTTAAACAGTGTACAGTAAGTGGGTGTTTTGCATTTGTGAAATTATTTTGATTTGATATGAAAGTATGGGGATTTATGTTTCTAGAACCGTACCGCAATTTGAGATTCGATTCACGTTTAAAGTAATTGGCTGTTTTGGCTTCCACAGCCAATTTGCCTTTACACAGAATATAAATGTAAGCTAGCTAGCTACAAGAGTGGTGTTAACTCCTGTCGGATAAAAGGCATGCAAAAGCGAAAACTATCTTCTTTTTACAGCTATTGACGCATGGTGATCGGCTTCTGATAAAGTAGCTAGTCCTCGCTCTGACTACGGACGTCAAACGTTCAGCCTGTTGCACAGACCCTATGGACACTAGCCTAGAGCGCCAAGTTAAATTGTACTTAGGAGCATTTTTAAGCTCTCTCCACGGTTACAGTAGAAATAAAAATCTCAACAATTTCACTAAATCTATTTCTTAAAAGGTGCACTATGTAGGAATCGCTCAGTCATTTATGGTTGCTAAACTTCGAGTTCGCCTAATTTCAGTTTATGTGACAAAACAAGCAAGTATAGTGTAGAGAATCATTGTACCATTTAAACCGCCGTGAAATATATTTTCCATAACCAAAAATATTGTATTTTCAGCTGTTTGAAGCTGGTGTATAAAACCAAAAGTAAAAGACACAAAACCAAAAATTATGAACGGAATCATAGAGAGAGCACATAACAGATCTGCTGCTTCTTAGACTTGCTTTCAATGAGAATGAGCTCTATAACTCACATTTCTATGTGAATTTGGTCAGGTCGCTTTGTCGTTTCCTGGTTGCTGAAATTCTACACTGTTCGCTCAATTTCTATTTATGTGAGAAAACAATTACTGAATATTATAGGAAATCATTGTACAATTTAAATCGCTGTGAAATAAATATTCAATAACAAAAAAGCTGGTGGTCCAAAACAGTTGTTTGAAGCTGGTGGACCGAAAGTAACTTTTGGTTTTGGTCCACCAGTTTCAAACAGATGTAAAAAACGTTGTTTTTTTCGTTATTGAAAAGATATTTCACAGCGATTTAAAACTGAAATTGCGCGAACAGAGTAGAATTTGTGCAACCAGGAAGTGACAGCAGTTTCCACTAGATAAGACAGCCACAAAGTCAGAAAAGCTTTCGCATTTTGACTACAGATGCCACTCCTGTGGGAGAAAACAATAGGCAAATATCACAAAACTGTTGGGTAAGTAATGCAATGAAACACTATCATTCCATTAGCGCCAGATATTATGGTCATTTTCTGAAAGTACAATGCAAAAAATTAACAAAAATCCTATGTAGCACCTTTTAAAACATATCCATATATTTGGTTTAATACAAGTGTTTTTGTGGTATGCGCCAGTACGTAATGGGACTGAACGCAGCTGTAACGTTACTTTTTAGATCACAGTTCTAGAAGAAGAAAAAAAAATCGGGCGCTCCTCCTATAAACGTCTCCAGCCAGACATGAATTCGTGGATTTGAGGGTTTAGCTATCATTCAAATGAAAGCCAACCCCTGTCGCCATTTACATTTTAGTTATTTAGCAGACGCTCATATCCAGAGCGATTTATAGTAGGGAGTACATACATTTTCGTACTTTTGGAAACCGATGTGAGGGTGGTGATTAGTTGAAATGATCATAAGACAAGTGTTATTTTTCCGTATTAGCCATCTACCGAAATAATTTCCTCACAGATATAAATTGATAAATGGCGACGACAGGTTGTCATCTATTGAATGATATAAGCAGTATACCCACGTTCATTGAGGTCTGTCTGTTAAGAGCGCAAACGGTACATGTCACCAAGGTTATATCAATGTGAGCGATTTAATTTGCGCGCGCTATTGATTAGTAACAAACCTAATCAATTCCAGTTGAGTAACCACTTGGTAAATATTGGTGCGTGTACAGTTTATACGGTACTCATTTAGCGAAATACAAGTAACGTAAATCTGAACACAAGTGTGTAGTAGGGAGTAACTTATGTATTGGTTAACAATATCACAATTTATTTCAGCATATCGATTATGAATTTGTACACTTAAAACCGGTGTTTTGACAACTCAGCCATAAATAGAAAAATACATGACAACAACAGGAAGCGGCAACAGTATCATTTAATGTATGTTTTACGAATATTAATGATACTTTTAAAATTATTTAACATAATTTTACTTAAAATCAGGTCAAAACTACTGAACTACTGAACGAGCCTACTTAAACGATGATTTATTGATTTTGATTATACAAGTTTAATCGTGAAGATATGTTTGGCCAGGCTACTCTGATAACGTTGGCTACTGTAGAGCGAGCTAAATAAATAGCTAGCTAATTTTGGCTAGCAAACATCGATGGAACGGACAATGGGAAACGGTCAGTACACTCCCTGAACAGGAGGTAAACATGCGTCAGAGATGTGATGAAATATGCCAACAAGAACATTTATCTAACAATAATATTCATTTTAATACCTTTTTAATGTAATTATTTAGCAAACCTAGATAATACTTTATTACTCACCCCTTATCATGGGCTCTCAACCTAACGCCAGAGAGGGAAGATGAAGCGAGACATCCCACTCCCTAATTTTTTCTGTTCTAATGGAAGTCGATTAACGAAGTAGAACAGACCCAGCCGCTATTGCATTTATGTACTGTCTATGGGAGAGCCACCCCCTTAAGTAGACCGGAACTGACCATATTTTCCAATAGTAAACGGCCTGAATTAATCTTTATTTATCGACCATCTTTGATCTGACTTCAGGAAGAGCGTATTCTCATTGCCGATTGGCTGACACAATAACACCCACATGATTGGTTAGTTAATTCTGAGCTATATACACAGAGGCATGGGCTGCGTTCAGTACGTTTGTACGTTCTGTAACGTTAAATTGAACGGTTCTGTACTGAACAGCCAGTTGAAAACGGGGAGGTTGTGGTTTGGTGAACGCTGTCAGCATGGCCAATTCCTGACAGATAGAACAATGAAACAGATATTTCACCGGATGTCTAAATGTGAAGCATCCGCTTGGCTTATCCACTCGACTACCAAATATGGTAGTGAGAGGAAGCCCACAGCTGGCAGTGGGCGAAGATGGAACGAGATTGATTTTGGCAGACATTCCGCAAATTGTCATCAACATTTGATGTCAATTACAGTTCTGTTCCCAAAACTAGAATATGTTATGAACAGAGTGGACTACGTTTTGTGGACTTTACCTTTTGCAAACGTTTTTAAAAGTTGTGTTGTTTGAGTGCAAAGGAAAATTGAGTTATTGCACATGCGCACTTCATAAAGTAGGCGTTCCCTAATGGAAATATGCAGATGTATGCTAGAATGCGCCAATTGGATCTCACTAGCTCGCGCTTGGCTCTGCCCACCTCCTTGCTTGTTCTGCCCACTATGACTCAAATATTCCCATTGGAAGCGACAGGCTGTGGTCTATCTTGGTTAAGTTATACAAATATTTGGCTTCCCTTTAAAATAGGTCACTCATTGCTTTAAGCCACACCTCTATGGAGCGAGATACCTGCCAAAAGGTTGAATGTACGTGTCGTTAGGATCGTAATAATATCCATATGTAAAATGCTAGGATTGTAAGAAAAGCCATGTGTGAAACATGAAACGTAAAGGTGACGTTTCATCTGTGAACATACAAACACCATGTTACGATTACAGACTAAATCAAATCTTATTTGTCACATGCGCCAAATACAACCTTACCTTGAAATGCTTACTTACAAGCCCTTAACCAACAATGCAGTTCAAGAAAGAGTTAAAAAAAATATTTACTAAATAAAATAAAAAGTAAAACAATAAAATAACAATGCTATATACATGGGGTACCAGTACCGAGTCAATGTGCCGGGGGTACAGGTTAGTCGAGATAATTTGTGTATGTAGGTATGGGTCAAGTGACTATACACAGAAAATAGATAGCACGTAGCAGCAGTTAAACGGGTGCGGGGGTGTCAATGTAAATAGTCCGTGTGGCCATTTGATGAATTGTTCAGCAGTCTTATGGCTTGGGGGTAGAAGATGTTAAGGAGCCTTTTGGTCCTAGACTTGGAGCTCCGGTACCACTTCCTGCGCGGTAGCAGAGAGAACAGTCTATGACTTGGGCGACTGGAGTCTTTGACAATTTTTGGGGCCTTCCTCAAACATTTTACTCTTGAACAAATCTTGTGTTGCAATTCTGACATTTTGGCAGTGTTATCTCACCAAAACCAGAAAAACTTACACCAAACGGCCTGTGAGGAGTGCTATGAGAACAAGTATAACACAGTATTAAAAAAAAAAACGTAATGGAAACCGGAAAGAGGTATGCTGCACGTTTTTATGTTAGAGTTTACTTCACATTTAGGTAGCTAATGTAATGGATTTGTTTACTAGCGCAAGTCTAGATAGCACTAGCTGTATTATACCTACAACAGTGAAGTTTCAGTCTGCTAGATGTATCTATGTATCCACAGGTACACCTCCAAAACTCAAATGATGTCAATTAGCCTATCAGAAGCTTCTAAAGCCATGACATCATTTTCTGGAATTTTCCAAGCTGTTTAAAGGCACAGTCAACTTAGTGTATGTAAACTACTGACCCACTTGAATTGTGATACAGTGAATTATAAGTGAAATAATGTCTGTAAACAATTGTTGGGAAAAATTACTTGTGTCATGCACAAAGTAGATGTCCTAACCGACTTGCCAAACCATAGTTTGTTAACAAGAAATTTGTGGAGTGGTTGAAAAATGAGTTTTAATGACTGCAACCTAGGTGTATGTAAACTTCAGACTTCAACTGTACGTTCAACCTTTTGGCAGCTATCTGTTTCCATAGGAGCGTGCCAAATTTGGCTGCAGTATGGCGCGAGATTCCCAAAAGCTGTAGCGTCTTTCTCGCCCCCTCCAGTAGCGCTCACTTCACAAGCTCAGGGATGATTAGGATTCATGACGTGATGATTGTCTATCTATCATGGTCAGCAAAGGCATTGTCTGTAGAGTTTAAAATGTATTACGTAGTCATTTTCTCTCTGATAAATTATATAAAACATAGTATCGCATGCCATTGTGACAAAGCTTATACATATTCCACTCTAATAAGACTGCTTTCAAGAATAAGCACACAATCACATATACTACCATCTGACTTTTCTAAAATGGGGTCACAAATGAGAAAATTCATAGTTTGTCACATCCACCACAAATCCATGATTTGCCAGATCCAATGCAATAATTGAAGAGGTAGATTTGTATTTACTTTAAAATAAGCTGATAAGAACAAGCAATTTATGTCAAGCTTTTTCTCTCCATTTTGTAAATTCAAATTACTTCCTGAATTGACCCCAACTCATGTAGGTCTATTAAATTAACAACACGTATAGTCCTCCATACACAAACAGTAATGGTATAAACCAAATTGACCAATAACAGCAAAAGCACTGTTGCATACCTGATAAAGCAACAAGGTTCTGAATAGATCAAATTGAAGGTTGATTCACCAAGCTGAGTCAACCAAGGTTTGAGTCCAACCAAGGTGTGTGTAAATGGCCATTGTCCTATTTCTCTGGTTGAAGGGATATGACACCCCTCCCCTTTCACAGGTAGGCCTGTCAAATGAGCCATTTCTGTCAGAAATGCTATGCAGCAATTGGGAGGTTGGAAGGAGCACAAACTGTATAAAACTGGTGAAAAGTGTATTTAATCCTCATATTGTGCTTGATTAGGACTTTAAATAAGACAGAACTTCTAATAAGACAAAGCCAAGTAATAATCACTTGTATTTTCTCAGAAATTACAATTTGGAGAGATGGGCTATGATCCATGAATCAGTCCAAAACACAAGAGGTGAACCTTTGAATTGATTGCGACCAAGGTGGGTTTGATAAAATTGTTGGAAGGCTATGCATAATTGGGGTGATATAAACGTATAGCAACATAATTTTACTAGGATACTACCTCAAAAATATTTTATTTGTCAGGCCAAGTGATTGACCTGGTGCATTTTTTGTCACATGTCAAGGCTGGACTTGGGCTGATTTAAATGTGTAAAGGTGCACCCATTACAATCACCATTAGGTTAATCTAGGTCATTAACAGGTATGCTAGTCCATCATTGTTTACATTGTCTTTGTTTACATTGCTTCCAGTGTTAAACGCAAACCAACAAAAAAGTGTTAACGTTTGTCTTTACAAATGATATTCAACAAAACAGCAGTGCATTAATGTATTGTTTTGGAATTAATATAACATGCAGGACCTCCACTTCACTGATCCTCAACACTGGGGCCCCAAAAGGGTGCGTGCTCAGCCCACTCCTGTACTCCCTGTTCATCCATGACTGCGTAGCCACACACGCCTCCAACTCAATCAAGTTTGCAGATGACACAACCATAGTTGGCCTGATTAACAACAATGACAAGATAGCCTACAGGGAGGAGGTGAGGGCCCTGGTGGAGTGGTGCCAGGAAAATAACCTCTCCCTCAACGTCAACAAAATGAAGGAGTTGATAGTGGACTTCAGGAAAAAGCAGAGCACGCCCCTATCCACATTGACGGGACCACAGTGGAGAAGGTGGAAAGCTCCAAGTTCCTCAGCATACACATCACTAACGATCTGAAATTATCCACCCACACAGACAGTGGTGAAGTAGGCGCAACAGTGCCTCTTCAACCTCAGGAGGCTGAAGAAATTTGTTTTGGCCCCTAGGACTCTCACAAACTTTTACAGATGCACAATTGAGAGCATCCTGTCGGGCTGTATCACCGCCTGGTACGGCAACTGCACCGCCCAGAAATGTAGGGCTCTACAGAGGGTGGTGCAGTCTGCACAACGCATCACCGGGGGCAAACTATCTGCCCTCCAGGACACCTACAGCACCCGATGTCATAGGAAGGCCAAAAAGATCATCAAGGACATCAACCATCCGAGTCACGGCCTGTTCACCCCGCTATCATCCAGAAGGTGAGGTCAGTGCAGGTGCGTCAAAGCAGGGACCGAGAGACTGAAAAACAGCTTCTATGTCAAGGCCATCAGACTGTTAATTAGCCATCACTAGCCGGCTACCACCTGTTACTCAACCCTGCACCTTAGAGGCTGGTCACTTTAATCATTTTAATAATGTTTACATACTGCTTTACACATTTCATATGTATACAGTGTATTCTCATCCTAATATTTATTTCTTAATTCCATTATTTTACTTTTAGATGTGTGTATTGTTGTGATGTGTTAGATATTACTGCACTGTTGGAGCTAGGAACACAAGCATTTCGCTACACCAGCAATAACATCTGCTAAACACGTGTATGTGACCAATACAATTTGATTTGAAATGCATGTGTCTATAACACAGTCCCCCTCCAAAACGACACATATTTGGTTAGTAGAGACCCTGTTGAGTATGTTCCACCCCACTTCAGCTGAGACAGGTAGAAAAGTTTTCTACAAGCCAATAAGTATCCCATGGCAATGAATGGAGTGGGTGGAGTAAGGACTCACCAGTACTCTGTATTAAACCTGTTGCCCAGAAACATGGTATTTCTATAAATATAGCCTACACAATAGCTTTCAACATACCATTCGTTCTCTTGAGTACGTTCTTGTGAGGATGAGTGCGGAGAATGCATAAAACATTACTTTAGAGAAACACTCGCACTCCCCCTACTGTATTACCTAATGCTACACCTCCCCATTCACTGAACCTTCTTCCAGCCAGGACAATGGCAACAATAGACAAGAGACACACAAAGCAACCATTTTACTTCATAACTATCAGCTAGCTATATTAATCTTAATGTAGCTAACCAGAGTTTCAAATGATCTAAAACTAATATTATGCTAGATATGTCAATTTTTGGTGGGTAGCTAGCGAACAATTCTTTGTTGCTTTCTGGTTAGCTAACAGTAGTAGCTAGCGAGTTAGCCCTTATTGACTTATGGCTTGCGATCTACGGTACGTAGACAGATAAACATGCCAAAATTAACAGAGCATATATTAACGTATCAAGATAAAATATTGGTCAGGCAGCATATGAGATGTGAATAGGCAACATTTTGTATTTTCTCTCGCTTCAGCTCAAATAATGTCCGCTACTGATTAAGAACTTTTGCGTCATTTTTTACACGGTTGTGTCATATTTCTTTGCATACTTTCTGTTGAAGCTTGCATCGATGCATGCTTGTAAATATGTACAAACGGAGTACACATTCGAGAAGTGCCCTCTTGTGCTCCGTTTCGCATAGTCTAATCCTCCCGTGCACCAATTTGCGTGCCTCGAGCGGGAAGTATGCATTTTGAAAAACACCCAGTATCATTTCTTTTAGACAACGGGTTACGAGCATTACAAATGAAGATTTACCAAACCATCAATTTTTATACAATACGTGATGCTTCAGTCACTAACACTGATTGTCAAGTGACATTTTAGGCGTTCTCTGGCCGTTAGTTATATTCATATTGACTGCCATGTACAGCAAAACTACCCAAGCACTGGTTGATCGTTCCAGAAACTTGGTTTCTAGGGACGCTGTCCATGGTTCTGAAAACAGCATGTCTATGCATAGGAAAATAAAAACATTTAAATATAGGACGAGACACCACAACACTACATAAAGAGCCCTAAGACAACACATGGTAGAAGCACCACATGCAAACATGGTACAAATATTGGGCAGACAACAGCACAAAGGCAAGGTAGAGATAATACATCACGCGAAGCAACTGTCATTAAGAGTGTCCATGATTGAGATGTCAAGCTGCATGAGGCAAATGGGCACACCAGATACTGACTTTTCTGATCCATACGCTTACTTTTAAAAAAAAAAAGGCATCTGACCAACAGATGCATATTGGTATTCCCAGTCATGTGAAATCCATAAATTATGGACGAAAGAATTTATTTAAAGTTGACCGATTTCATTATATGAACTATAACGCAGTAATATATTTGTTGTATGTTGCTTTTATATTTTTGTTCAGTGTAGTATACCAAACATGGGAACATCTTCCTAATTGAGTTGTGCACCCCACACCCTCAGAACAGACTCAATGATCAGGGAATGACTACAAGACGTGGAAAGCGGTCCACAGGAATGCTGGCCCATGTGGACTAACACTTCCACAGTTGTGTCAAGTTGGCTGATGTCCTTTAGATTGTGGACCATTCCTGACACACACGGAACTTGTGGAAAAACCCAGCAGCGCTGCAATTGTTGATACAAACCAGTGCACCTGGAACTACCACACTCCATTCAAAGGCAGTTATATATTTTGTCTTATCCATACAATGTCTCAAGGTTTAAAAATCATTCTTTAACCAGTCTCCTCCCCATTTAATGGCAATTTATTTAACCAGGCAAGTCAGTTAAGAACAAATTCTTATTTACAATGGCCTACCCTGGCAAACTGTGCACAGCCCTATGGGACTCCCAATCATGGCCGGTTGTGATACAGCCTGGAATGGAACCAGGGTCTGTAGTGACGCCTCTAGCACTGAGATGCAGTGCCTTGCGCCACTCGGGAGCCCAAATTGAAGTGGATTACTAAGTGACATCAGTAAAGGATCAGTTTTCACCTGGTCAGTTATGGAAAGAGTGGGTGTTCTACATGTTTTGTATACTCAGTGTATGAAATGTACACATTGATCCACCTGTGTTACCGGTGATCGTAAGGGCAGTCCGCACACAAATTTCCATTCCCACCACCCTCTCCAAAGAATGTCAAACCACAGTTTATATTTTGCATTTTTATTTAATTTATGTTTACAATTCTTCCTAATTGTTTCTCTTAATAAGGTCTTTGCTTTCCTTGTGGAAAATGTTTGTGCCCATGGTGATCTGTACAGTTCTGGTCTCAGTGTTGGGGTGGGGGGGGAATGAGAGGGTAGCCTTTTACAATTTGTCCAGGTAGTTATCCAATGCAGGAATTCCCTCCTTGAGCCCCTTGCGTTTACGTGTGTCAGCCACAATCTGGGAGATCTTGGTGGATGTGTCCTGGGGATCTCCCTGGAGGATCTGCCAGTGGTCAAACACACACTGGGGGAAGGCCTGGCCACCGGTGTTGGAACGCAGGTCCGCTGTGAAACCTGGAGAAGGAACACAGGTATTAGCATATCAATTTGTTTTATACATTAGACATTTACTACAACTCAGGGAATTGTCTAGCCCTGATAAGTGCATATCAGATAAGGGAAAAGTGGACTGCATTTGGTGGGTCACTCACCGAAGGACTCGTTGACAGGCAGGTAAGCCTTGACGATGAACATGGGGGTCCCCATGACCTGGGACTCCTCGAACACGTGACCGCGCTTCCTGTTCAGCACACCGTAGATGCCTCCCACCACCTGCTCAGGACACTGCAGGCAGAGGGGGGAACAAGGTTAACGCCATTGAATTCGATGGTTAACCTGTTATGGCTAGGGGGCAGTATTTTCACGGCTGGATAAAAAACGTACCCGATTTAATCTGGTTACTACTCCTGCCCAGTAACTAGAATATGCATATAATTATTGGCTTTGGATAGAAAACACCCTAAAGTTTCTAAAACTGTTTGAATGGTGTCTGAGTATAACAGAACTCATATGGCAGGCCAAAATCTGAGAAGGTTTCATTCAGGAAGTGGCCTGTCTGACAAGGTGTCGTTCTTCTTGTCTCTGTTTATTGAAGAGTGAGGTTCTTAGCTGTCCCGTGACACTTCCTACGGCTGCCATAGGTTCTCAGAAGGCGGCAAAAAGCGGAATCGTGGCTTTGCAGGCCCTGGCTGAAACAAAGTAGCGCGTTTGGGTAGTGGCTGGTTACAGTACTGTGAGACTCAGGCTCATGCCCGCGTCGACCGAAAGCTTTGTTTTCATTCCTCTGTTTAGCTAAATGGACATTCCCGGTCGGAATATTATCGCTTTTTTACGAGAAAAATGGCATAAAAATTGATTTTAAAAGGCGGTTGACATGCTTCGAAGTACGGTAATGGAATATATAGATTTCTTTTGTCACGAATTGCGCCATGCGCACGACCCTTCTTTACCATTCGGATAGTTTCTGGGACGCACGAACAAAACGGCGCTATTCGGATATAACGATGGATTATTTTGGACCAAACCAACATTTGTTATTGAAGTAGCAGTCCTGGGAGTGCATTCTGACGAAGACAAAAGGTAATCAAACTTTTATAATAGTAAATCTGATTTTGGTGAAGGCTAAACCTGCCGGGTGTCTAAATAGCTAGCCCGTGATGGCTGGGCTATGTACTTAAAATATTGCAAAATGTGCTTTCACCAAAAAGCTATTTTAAAATCGGACATATCGAGTGCATAGAGGAGTTCTGTATCTATAATTCTTAAAATAATTGTTATGCTTTTTGTGAACGTTTATCGTGAGTAATTTAGTAAATTGTTAGCAAATTCCTCCGGAAGTTTGCGGGGGGTATGCTAGTTCTGAACGTCACATGCTAATGTAAAAAGCTGTTTTTTGATATAAATATGAACTTGATTGAACAAAACATGCATGTATTGTATAACATAATGTCCTAGGTGTGTCATCTGATGAAGATCATCAAAGGTTAGTGCTGCATTTAGCTGTCTTCTGGGTTTTTGTGACATATGCTAGCTTGAAAAATGGGTGTCTGATTATTTCTGGCTTGGTACTCTGCTGACATAATCTAATGTTTTGCTTTCGCTGTAAAGCCTTTTTGAAATCGGACAGTGTGGTTAGATAAAGGAGAGTCTTGTCTTTAAAATGCTGTGAAATAGTCATATGTTTGAAAAATGGAAGTTTTTGTATTTTTGAGGAATTTGTAATTCGCGCCACGCCCATCATTGGATATTGGAGCAGGTGTTCCGCTAGCGGAACGTCTAGATGTAAGAGGTTAACGCCAACCTGTATAAGAAAGCTATGCTGTTCAAGGTTGTAGCATTTTTCTAGTCAGGTATCGTATTTTATGGATTTAGCCATCACTTGTTCAGTGTGGTACATGATTTCACATCATAGACATAGTCCTTAGTGAAACCAAACATTTAAGGACATTTTAAATGTCAATTGTAGGCATACCTGAATCTCCACCAGGTAGACAGGCTCCATGAG
This sequence comes from Salmo salar, assembly GCF_965601325.2. NCBI lineage: Eukaryota > Metazoa > Chordata > Actinopteri > Salmoniformes > Salmonidae > Salmo > Salmo salar. The sequence goes on from NC_138313.1 coordinate 33,760,626, forward strand.
TCTTGGCTGGGCTGTAAGCTGGCATGCGTACAGCACTCTGCGGGCTGTGGGAATGATCTGACCACCACCACGGTGGATAGCATCCGTGTGGAGGGTCACATCGTGGACGTCAAAGCGGACAGCACGCATATTCTCCTCGCACAGGGCACCCTGGACACAAAATAGTAATGTTTAAGGTATTAAATCAAGCACTTCGGTTTGCTTGACAAATCTACATTCTCAGAAAACTACCCTTGGCGTATTCCCCAACACAGAATTGTGCCTCTTTGAAAGATGGTATGCTTGTTTTAAAGTGACCAACAGAGTAGGAAAAATGACATCCATGAGTCTTGCTTACCTCCTTGACAGCCCACTGGAAGCCAGCCACCACGCTGTCCTTGATCTCGTTCAGGTACTGGACTCCCTTGGTCACGTCCATCAGCAGGTTGGGGCCGGTACCGTCGGGGCCGAAGCACCAGATCTTACGGGCCTCAGACACATCCCACTCGTACTTGTCGGCCAGGAAACGGGCACGGACCTTGAGTTCCTGTCTGGCGCTGACATCACCCTTCTCGATGTCCTCAGCCAGGCCGTCGGGGAAGGGACGGGCTTTCATGTACAGACGGTTGTGTTTGTTGGGGGACTTGGACAGGCACATCTGGTCAGACTCCTCAGACACAGTCTCCCTGTAGGAAACCACCGGGTCAGATTTCTGTTTGGGAGAGTGGAGGAGGTGTTTAATTATTAAATACATCAGTAGGACACTGCTTGTAACGTAACACCATTGTAAACTCTGCAAAAAAAGAAAGGTCCTCTCACTGTCAACAGCGTTTATTTTCAGCAAACGTGTAAATATTTGTATGAACCTAATATTCAACAACCGAGACAAACCAAACAAGTTCCACAGACATGTGACTAACAAATGGAATAATCAAGTCAAAATCAAAAGTCAGTCAGTATCTGGTGTGGCCACCAGCTGCATTAACCTGTTGGGGCTAGGGGGCAGTATTTTCACGGCTGGATAAAAAAACGTACCCGATTTAATCTGGTTACTAATCCTACCCAGTAACTAGAATATGCATATACTTATTATATATGGATAGAAAACACCCTAAAGTTTCTAAAACTGTTTGAATGGTGTCTGAGTATAACAGAACTCATTTGGCAGGCAAAACCCTGAGAGATTCTGACAGGAAGTGGATACCTGATGTGTTGTATTACCTTTAAACCCATGCCATTGAAAAACACAGGGGCTCATTAATGTTTTGGCACTTCCTATTGCTTCCACTAGATGTCACCAGCCTTTAAAGTGTTTTGAGTCTTCTACTGTGAGATCTGACCGAACAAGAGCCTTGGAACGGTGATGGCCCATTAGACTCTGGCGCGCGAGTTCATGTTGGGTACCCTCGTTCCAATACGTTTTAAAACAGAATGCATTCGTCCGCCTTGAATATTATTCATGTTCTGGTTAAAAAAGGCACTAATGATTTATGCTATACAACGTTTGACATGTTTGAACGAACGTAAATATATTTTTTCCCCTCGTTCATGAAGTGAAGTCCGGCGGGCTGAGATCATGTGCTAACAACACGGAGCTTTTTGGACATAAATGAGCTTTTTTGAACAAAACTACATTCGTTATGGACCTGGGATTCCTGGAAGTGACATCTGATGAAGAGAATCAAAGGTAATGGATTATTTACATACTATTTTCGATTTTAGATCTCTCCAACATGGCGCCTAGTCTATCGCAAAGCGTATTTTTCTGGGCGCAGTGCTCAGATTGCAAAGTGTGATTTTCCCAGTAAGGTTATTTTTAAACCTGTAAATCTATAATTCTTTAAATGACAATATAATATTTTACCAATGTTTTCTAATTTTAATTATTTAATTTGTGGTGCTGACTTGACTGCCGGTTATTGGAGGGAAACGATTTCCTGAACATCAACGCCATAGTAAAACGCTGTTTTTGGATATAAATATGAACTTGATAGAACTAAAAACGCATGTATTGTCTAACATAATGTCCTAGGAGTGTCATCTGATGGAGATTGTCAAAGGTTAGTGCATAATTTTAGCTGATTTTATGGTTTTGGTGACGCCTGTCTTTGAATTGACAAAACATTACACACAACTATTGTCAATGTACTGTCCTAACATAATCTAACTTTATGCTTTCGCCGTAAAACCTTTTTGAAATCGGACAACGTGGTTAGATTAAGGAGATGTTTATCTTTCAAAGGGTGTAAGATAGTTGTATGTTTGAAAAATTTGAATTTTGACATTTGGATTCAAATTTGCCGCTCTTGAAATGCACCTGCTGTTGATAGGGTGCACCACGGGTGGCACGCTAGCGTCCCACATAGCCCCAAGAGGTTAAGTACTGCACCAGATTTGCTGTGAGATGTTACCCCACTCCTCCACCAAGGCACCTGTAAGTTCCCGGACATTTCTGGGGGGAATGGCCCTAGCCCTCACCCTCCGTTCCAACAGGTCCCAGACGTGCTCAATGGGATTGAGATCCGGGCTCTTCGCTGGCCTTGGCAGAAAACTGACATTTCTGCCTTGCAGGAAATCACACACAGAACAAGCAATATGGCTGGTGGCATTGTCATGCTGGAGGGTCATGTCAGGATGAGCCTGCAGGAAGGGTACCACATGAGAGGATGTCTTCCCTGTAACGCACAGCGTTGAGATTGCCTGCAATGACAACAAGCTCAGTCCGATGATACTGTGACACACCGCCCCAGACCATGACGGACCCTCCACCTCGATCCCGCTCCAGAGTACAGGCCTCGGTGTAACGCTCATTCCTTCGACGATAAACGCGAACCCATCATCACGCCTGGTGAGACAAAACTGCGACTCATCAGTGAAGAGCACTTTTTGCCAGTCCTGTCTGGTCCAGCGACGGTGGGTTTGTGCCCATAGGCGACGTTGTTGCCGGTGATGTCTGGTGAGGACCTGCCTTACAACAGGCCTACAAGCCCTCAGTCCAGCCTCTCTCAGCCTATTGCAGACAGTCTGAGCACTGATGGAGGGATTGTGCGTTCCTGGTGTAACTCAGTTGTTGCCATCTTGTACATGTCCCGCAGGTGTGATGTTCGGATGTACCGATCCTGTGCAAGTGTTACATGTGGTCTGCCACTGCGAGGACGATCAGCTGTCCGTCCTGTCTCCCTGTAGCGCTGTCTTAGGCTCTCACAGTACAGACATGGCAATTTATTGCCCTGGCCACTTCTGCAGTCCTCATGCCTCCTTGCAGCATGCCTAAGGCACGTTCACGCAGATGTGCAGGGACCCTGGGCATCTTTCTTTTGGTGTTTTTTAGAGTCCGTAGAAAGGCCTCTTTAGTGTCCTAAGTCTTCATAACTGTGACCTTAATTGCCTACCGTCTAAGCTGGTAGTGTCTTAACGACCGTTCCACAGTTGAATGTTAATTATTTTTGGTTCATTGAACAAGCATGGGAAAGTGTTTAAACCCTTTACAATGAAGATCTGAAGTTATTTGGATTTTTACGAATTATCTTTTAAAGACAGGGTCCTGAAAAAGGGACATTTCTTTTTTTGCTAAGTTTAGAAGTGATCATGTGAAAGCCCTACATGTAACAAGGCATGGAGGACTAGTGTACCTTCAGTGGAATGCAGGCATGGTCCTCCTCCAGATCCTTGAGGCAGATCTCCAGATGCAGCTCACCGGCTCCAGCGATAATGTGCTCTCCAGACTCCTCGATGATACACTGCACCATGGGGTCAGACTTGGCTAGACGCTTCAGGCCCTCCACCAGCTTAGGCAGGTCAGCAGGGTTCTTAGCCTCCACAGCCACTCTCACCACAGGACTGACACTGAACTTCATCACCCTCATGTTGTGGGCCTGCTCGAAGGTAGTGATGGTCCCGGTCTTCACCAGGTACTGGTCCACTCCAACCAGACCAACAATGTTGCCGCATGGCACGTCCTCGATGGGCTCAATGTAACGTCCCATCATCAGAATGGTCCTAATGAGGAACAGGAGTCAGTCAACTGTTCAATTATGGGCAAGAGCTTATACAGCATTTAAATGTGCTACTCCCATGCATGCGCTTTGTGCTTACTGCATGTTCACAGATTTACATGTTTTTCATGGATTGCGAGAGACAAATTACAAAGTATGGCCATTTGAAGTGTAGCTTTCCAGAGTACCAACCTCTGAATTGGTTTGAGGTAGAGGTCCTCTTTCTTTCCAGGGGTGAAGTTTGGTCCCATAATGCGCACCTTTTGGCCGGAAGACACGCAACCGGAGAAGACACGGCCAAAGGCGTAGAAGCGTCCCTTGTCGGTGGTGGGCACCATCTTGGAGATGTACATCATCAAGGGAGCCTTGGGGTCACAGTTCTTGATACCTTAGAGGAGACAGTTGGGTTAACAGACCAGTATATGGTACTATCCATGTTTCCAGATGAGTGCAGATGAAGGAAAGGAGAGGTTGTAGTCTTACCCATGGCAGCTTCATCGTCACCAGGTCCTTCATAGAGCAGTTCACAACGGTACTTCTGGGCCGTGACAGGGGAGGGCAGGTGGATGGTGATCATCTGGAGCAGGGCCTCTCCGGCTGGCAGCCAGCGACGCATCACAGCCTTCAGCAGTGGCTTGCCCTCCTTCTCCTTGTCCTCATTGTCCAGCTTGATGTCCAGCTTCTCTATCAACTTGGCCGTCTCCTCCTTCTTGAAGTTCATGATGGCGTCAAACACCTATAGCAGAAACAGCAGTTAAACGTAAAATGGGTGGACCATACAATAAAATACAGATGGCTCATATGGGGAGAGGTAACTATAGAATTGCCTTTGCCATGCGTCAGACTGCAGTTTATCATCACTGGACAATCAGGTCAAAGTGAAGAATGTATTAAGTCATCATTTATAGGCATAAAGCTCTAAAAGGCAAAACACGAAATGCACTTTCCTGGTCAGACCTACACGGCTGGTATCTATCCCCTTTCACCTGGCCTAATGCTAAACATGGTTAAAGTCATGTCTCCACTCACCTTGAAGATGGGGTCTAGGACGAGCTGAGAGAAGGTACGGGGGAGCTTCTTTCCATCAGGTCCGTTGGCAGACTTGCTGAACTTGCCAGTGGCTGGGTCGAAAAACCTGAAGGGGGAAAAATATCACCATTTAACTACAGTGCAAACTGACAAGGCTTGACATGTACCAGGCAATCTGGCAGGAGCTAGTTCAGGAAAATGTGGCAGATGATTACAAGGTTGAAAGTGACTGGTCCCTCACCTTTCACCCCACAGCTTCTTCATCATGTCCTCCACCTTCTTGCAGCGCTCTGCAGGTCCTAGTTGTGCATCACCCTTGGCAGCAAACTTCATCACGTACATTTCAGCAAACTGCTTCAAGGTGAAGGCCCATCCGTGGAGTCCCGACCCAAAGCCAACAGTTCCAATGACTGGGTCAATCTGTAAGAGAATAGTTGTTACTACTAGGGCAGGGTTGATACAAAGCCAAGAAACTAGAATTCTATTTCCAGAGAAACACTTTCAATATTCATGTAAATAGCAGTTTTGTCATTAGGTGCAAAACAGAACTGGAACAATGCCACAATTTCACAGGTGAATTGTCAACAATTTCTGACAAGGCATTGTACAGCCAACATAAGTTGCTTACCATGATAGCGCCCATAGGACCACTCTCATCTTCTCCGTAAGTGGCAATGATGACGTTGACATTCTCCACGATGCGCTGGAAGGTCTGGAACAAATCCTCTGGCTCCAGCTGCAGCTCCAGCAGGGCACGGTCCATCTTGTTCATCATCAGCACGGGCTTGATACGCTCAGCAATGGCCTGCCTGAGCACGGTCTCCGTCTGCACACACACACCTGGGCAGGGACGGACAAAGGCAGATGGTGAGCTAGGAAAATGTTGAGAACAAATGGATTGGTTTGTTGACTGACTCCTACTCCTTTTTATAATATACCTCGTAATCATGGAACCTAGCATCAATATGACATCCTGTATGACAGATGTCTGAAAATAAAGAAATACTTGTTCACAAAAAGTATAGAACATGCCATCATTTTTTACAGAAATGAAAGCATGATCGTGTCTGACATAACTAGGGTGCAAGTCGTCCTTACCTGACACGCAGTCCACAACAACCAGGGCTCCATCAGTGACACGGAGAGCGGCTGTGACCTCAGAGGAGAAGTCAACGTGGCCTGGAGAGTCAATCAGGTTGATGAGAAACCCAACGCCATCTTTGCACTGCTTGATGAAGGCCATATCGTTCTCCGAGAGTTCGTAGTACATGGAGATGGCACTGCAGTGGAAGAAAGTGTTAGTCCACTCAGAGGCCAGCCAAAACCTCTCCTTACTTCTGCCCAGTCAGAAGAAATGTTAATGTGCCATCGGCCAGGGGACACTCACGTAGACTTGATGGTAATGCAGCGCTCCTGCTCGTCCTTTCGTGTGTCGGTGAAACGGGTCTCTCCGGCGCGGGATCCCGCGATGATACCAGCCTTCGACACCAGCGAGTCTGTCAGGGTGGACTTACCATGGTCGACGTGCGCAATCACAGACATGTTACGGATGTTGGACTTCTTGTCCATGATGGCACGGATTTGGTCTACGGTAAAGTTCACCTACGGGGGGGGGGGGGGGGGTGTATTATTAATGTAGAGCTGGGATGATACCGAAAATTAGACGCCATCCATATCGATCACTTACCACAGGCATTTTGCTAACGTCGCACATTGCGACAAGTAGCCTATACTAGGGAAATGTGAAGTTTGAAATTAAACAAGTTTGCTAATACAATTGATGGCTACAACCTAGGGCCAGGCAATATAAAATTAATTCAAATGTATGTTTTACACGATGGTCCAAATGCCTGTATCACAAGAGTCAAAGGTTTATTTCTCTCTCCGTTTTTATGAGTTTGTCTTTTTGGTCTCGTCCCCTTTGCTCCTTCCCCAAACAGCAACAAAGACGAAAGGGCAACTTTTCCCTTTAACAAGCAGTTTCAACACGCTATTTACATTTGAAGTTTGATGCAACATAAAAATGTGTCATATGGACACCAACATTATTTTACTGTAATAGAGAAATTAACCTTTGTAACAATACCCCTTTAATGTCTCAACCCAACATTTTTTGAAGAGAGCAAACCCTATTAAGACAGGAGTATCAATGGACAGGAATGTGGAAAATGTATGCTCAGTTTCTGCTGCGTGCGGCAGGCCTACCGCAATGGGCCTGGTAGTAGAGTAGTGCGCACTGTGTTGTAATGGGTACTGTGTTGTGAAGAGTTATGAAATTGTAATGTCATGTAATTGAATATAACTGCCTTAACCCACTAAGGCCGATGTCCACGCCCCAGCGGAATCTAATTAGCATAATGAAGAATGCCTATAAAAAGCCGTCCATTTAAGCAAGAGTTCTCTTCATTGGATGCATCTCAAGTCACCGACACTTCCGCATCTAAGGTGAAAGAGCTAGAGCGGTGTTTGTTACACCATGAGACATCCCGAAAATTGATCTTCAAACAAAATCGTCTGTAGCGTCCGAACAGTTTGGCCCACAAAACTATTATAGTTTGGCCTACAAAAAAAATAGTATGACCCCTCTATTACGACCCCCACAAGCGTATTGGGAAACGTCTGAAGTTGATACAGCCAATCTGCCAACTTCTGTCGGTAGTGTCCGAACCGGTCGGACTACACACTAAACATGATCCTTCTGTGTAAAGGGTGAGAAGCTCACAAACACGGTTGTTTTGCAACAGGACACCCACAGGTCTGAAGACTCATCTGAAGGTTCCCCGGTACCAGCTGTTTAAAAAAAAAAAATTGAAGTATATATGGAGACTGTTTACTGACAAAAAGGGGTTAAATATCTCTCAGATATAGGATAGACACCCCAGAACAAATGTCCTTTAGAATTTCTTTTTGGGGGGGGGGGGCTGTTTTTTTCTCAATTCGTTTGATACTTCAAGGAGTCTTAAAATTCAAAATCAAATAGCAAAATGATCCTTGGTATGACGTAAATCAATTCCATATAGCCTAGTAGAAGGACAGGCGGGTGTATTCATAACAGTTCAACTGTTATACCTTGTTAGCAAGCAAATAGATCCAAGTTGGCTAGACTTTAAATATAAAGATTAGGCGTTACTCACTAGCAAGGTGGGCTTGAGCTTGAGTGTTTATGAGACCGGTGTTAATTTTCTATATTGCCTGCTACCAGAAGTTGGTCATTAGTACCGTAATTTCCGGACTATTAAGCGCACCTGAATAAGCCGCACCCACTGAATTTAAAAAATATATATTATTTTGAACTTAAATAAGCCGCACATGTCTATAAGCCGCAGGTGCCTACCGGTACATCGAAACAAATTAACTTTACACAGGCTTTAACGAAACACGGCTTCTAACAAAAAAAATAAAAATCAGCAGTAAGCTTTAGTTGTCTTTTTGCACTGAGTCAATTCCTCATGCTGCTGTTTCCAACGTCTTATCATCGACTCATTAAGACCAAGCTCCCGTGCAGCAGCTCTATTTCCTTTTCCAACAGCCAGGTCAATCGCCTTCAACTTGAAAGCTGCATTATATGCATTTCTCCGTGTCTTTGCCATGATGAGGGTGACAAAATGACTACTGTAATCAGAATGATGTGAAGTTTGAGAGCGCTCGATTTAATCTAAACAGTAAACAAAAAAGTTGTTTGACCTTAACCCATTCAGCAATTTCATTGGTCTAATGAAAGCTTCATGCCACCAAAAAACTGAGCATGTCACAGAATGTGTAAAAAAAAAACAATATTGAAATTAGCCGCGTCATTGTTTAAGCTGCGAGGTTCAAAGCCTGGGAAAAAGGTTGCGGCTTATAGTCCGGAATTTAGGGTAATGGATGTGCATCGTTCTGGTTAAATTTGTACCAAAAAGGACATTTTCATAAACTTGAAAGCCAGATTAGAGAGTGCAAGAAAAGCAGGTTAAACCATTTAAAAAAAAATTATCAAATCATTAGTGAGTTATGGTTAGCCTTCTATTTAGCCTAGGTATCATTTTTAGTCCTGAATTCATTACATTTTCCCAGACTTTTTGTAATGCAGTGTATTGCAACAAAGCGTATTTATAGAATGGTAAAAAAAACAGATCTACAGTGCAAGTATTCAGACCCCTTGACTTTTTACACATTAAGTTATAGCCTTATCAATTTTAGAATATTCCCCCCCCCCCCCCAATCTACACACACATTTATAAAAACAGAAATACCTTATTTACATAAGTATTCAGACCAGGTGCATCCTGTTTCCATTGATCATCCATTAGCAGTTTCTACAACTTGATTGGAGTCCACCTGGTGTAAATTCAGTTGATTGGACATGATTTGGAAAGGCACACACCTGTCTATATGATGTCCCACAGTTGACAGTGCATGTCAAGGCAAAAACTTTCCGTAGAGCTCAGACAGAATTGTGTCCGGGAACAGATCTGGGGAAGGGTACCCCCCCCAAAAAACTCTGCAGCATTTAAGGTCCAAGAACAATGACCATCATTCTTCCTAAAGCTGGCCACACGGCCAAACTGAGCAATCGTGGGAGAACCCAATGGTCTCCAGAGTTACTCTGGAGATCGTAGAACCTTCCAGAAGAACAACCATTTCTGCAGCACTCCACCAAACAGGCCTTTATTGTAGAGTGGCCAGACATAAGCCACTCAGTAAAAGGCACATGACAGCCCGCTTGGAGTTTGCCAAAAGGCACCTCAAGGACTCTCAGACCACGAGAAACACGATTCTGTGGTCTAATGAAACCAAGATTTAACTCTTTGGCCTGAATGCCAACAGCCACATCTGGAGGAAACCTGCCACCATTCCTACAGGGAAGCATGGTGGTGGCACCATCTTGCTGTGGGGATGTTCTTCAGCAGGAGGGACTGGGAGACTAGTCAGGATTGAGGGAAAGATGAACAGAGCAAAGTACAGAGATCCTTTATGAAAACCTAGACTGGAGCGAAGGTTCACCTTCCAACAGGACAACGACCCTAAGCACACAGCAAAGACAATGCAGGAGTGGCTTCGGGACAAGTCTCTGAATGTTCTTGAGTGGCTCAGCCAGAGCCCAGACTTGAACTTGATCGAACATCTCTGGAGACCTGAAAATAGCTGTGCAGCGACGCACCCAATCCAACCTGCGTGAAAGGATCTGCAGAGAAGAATGGGAGAAACTCCCCAAATACAACTGCCAAGCTTACAGCGTCATACCCAAGAAGACTTGAGGCCGTAATCACTGTCAAAGGTGATTCAAAGTACCAAGTACTTTGTTCTGAGTTTGAATACTTATGTGATAATTTATCAAATTGTTTTAAACTTGTTTTTGCTTTGTCATTATGGGGCATTGTGTGTAGATTGAGGGGACATTTTTTATATATTCAATTTTAGAATAGGACTAACAAAATGTGTAAAAAGCCAAGGGGTTTGAATACTTTTCAAATGCACTGTAAATTTGGAGAAAAAAAAAATTAGGCCACGTCAACCAGCCCTACTACAACCACAAAATGAGTCGTTTAAAGGATAACAAATAAAATAAAACTGGCGCACATGTTAAACTTCTCATTCGATAGAATTGAGGCCGTTTATTGCGATATGGATTTTTGTCCATAACGCCCACTAGTATAGAAGCAGTCTCCCCGTGTCCTCCCACATTAATATTTAGTATAACCAGCTTTGGCAGCCTCAGCCTTATTACTTATTTACATGGCCACACCGACGCCATCGTCCAGCTCTCCTAGCTTCGGGAATTGACAGTATTTAAGTGACAATGCCCAAAAAGCCAGTGTTGGAGGATAAACCAGCAAACCATGCCAATATATCAACCAAACAATGGCTTCAAGGGCATTAGCACTTTATTACAACGGGTTACCAACATTCGAATAATGATTGCCTTGTTTTCATAAATCTTATTTTGATTCATTTATTCATCCCCATTTCATCCTTCTACAAGATAGTCCCAACAAATCTAGGGTTGCTACCCAAGCTGGCTTTTAATTTAACTAGGTAAGTCCGTTAAGAACAAATTCTTATTTACAATGACAGCCTACACCGGCCAACGTGAGGCCAATTGTGCGCCGCCCTATGAGACTCCCAATCATGGCAGGTTGTGATACAGCCTGGATTCAAACCAGGGTGTCTGTAGTGACGGCTCTAGTACTGAGATGCAGTGCCTTAGACCACTGCGCCACTCGGGAGTTTAAGCGGTGTTCTTTTTTTCTTTTTCCAATGGACATTTTCTTTGTATATTTCCATAAAAATGATGCCAGCTGATTCATGATTGACTGGCTGGGAAACGCTGCCTGCCTGCCTCGTCCCGACACGTTCATTACTATGGGACACCTGGAGATCAAATTTGAATATTGAAACAATGTTGCAAATGTTGGAGACAGACAGGAAGGTTTATACAAATTTTTGCAGTTGAAAACTAAATGTTAGTCCAAAAGAAATGTGAGAATGTCTAGATGCTATTTATAGTGGAGATCAAGTTTATAAATTGCCTGGCCGGGCTGATATGGAACAGTAAATAGGCCTTTTTAAAGTCATTGATTTAGCAGGTGGTAACTTGTGGAATAGACACCGGCTGCAATGTGGTTTTAACCAATCAGCATTCAGGATTAGACCCACCCATTGTATAAACTCATTATGTAGGGAGGTCTAACAAAAGGTATGAGAATGGCTGATTCTGCATTGCTATAAACCGTGGAATGCAGTACCATTAGAACAGATATGACGCACTGAAAGCTGATGCATTGGGGACCTGGCACGCAGACAGTCAGGAGCATGCTCGCCGGTTAGCTGACAGAACTTTATTAGCCAACTTCATGCTTTAATCGTTCAATGCTAGGCAACCAAAAACAGTAAAACTGCAGTAAATGGTGCATATAGGTTGGCAAGGAGCACCAGGTGGAAAATGTGTCTAGCCATCAAAAGTTAACTCTCAAGTTTGCTACTAAGTTAATTAAGCAATTATGGGTGGTGTGGTATATGGCCAATATAACACAGCTATGGGCTGTTCTTATGCATGACGAAACGCAGAGTGCCTGGACACAGCCCATAGCCGCGTTATATTGGCCATATCACAAACCCCAGAGGTAACCAACATAATTAGACCAGTAAAAATAAATGTTTAGTCATACCCGTGGTATACGTTCTGATGTAAAGTACCTAAGTAAAAATGCTTTAAAGTACTACTTAACTAGTTTTTTGGGGTCTCTGTACTTTACTATTTATATTTTGGACTACTTTTACTTCACTACATTCCTAATGAAAATTGTACTTTTTACTCCATATATTTTACCTGACACCGAAAAGTACTAGTCACATTTTGAATGCTTAGCATTACAGGAAAAAGGTAAAACTCATACACATATCAAGATAATGTCCCTGGTCATCCCCTACTACCTCAGATCTGGTGGACTCACTAAACAGAAATGCTGCCTTTGTAAATTATGTCTGAGTGTTGTGTGCCCCTGGTGGTCAAATAAAAATTGTGCCTTCTGGTTTGCTAAATATAAGCAATTTGATGTATAGTATTTACTTTCCCTCAAGTATCACAATTTAGTATTTCTTCCACCACTGTACTTAAGTACATTTAAAATCTGATACCTTTAGACTTTTACTTTAGTCATTTTATAAGGTATCTTTACTTTTACACAAGTATGACAATTGAGTACCCCCCCCCCGTCCCCCATCTCTGATATACCACGGCTGTCAGCCAATCAGCATTCAGGGCTCGACGACCCAGTTTATACCTAACGTTAGAAATCTACTTAACCGGTGAACGATCAGACAAAAGTAGGCCTCGATGCAATTGCCAGAAATATAAACGTCAGCTTATTATACCTGGCTGCCATTTAATACAACCAAGTAGCGGGTTAGCGAGTTATATAGACTAAAACACCAGCTGTTTCTGAATAGTAAACCGAAAAGATTTCAACTCGAGAACATAGCCATTAAGGGTAGAGTGTCATTGTAAATAAGAATTTGTTCTTAAACCGACGTGCGTAGTTAAAAAGGTTATACAAAAATAATAAAAGACAATTATTGCCAAGAGAACGCTTTGACAGCGCAGCCTGTATAGGCCACGTATACAGACAGCTAGCTTTTATGACATGCCGGCATCCTGCACACGCCAGTATTTGAACATAGCGGTAGTTTATTAACCTTGGCCAGTTAACTAGCAAACTAGCAAACCTCGGACAAACAATTTGTAAACATAACACAGACAGGATTAGTTCTAACGTTTGCGTCACTGGATATGGGACCAATACTAGAAGTGCAAGACATGATAATCGACCGCTATGGGAACAAGCCACTGACCGGCACTTCAACACTTAGTTTCATGCTAGTACCTCATTTTAAGGACATTACAGTTAAAGGTGGCCTCTGGCATGGGGCATTATCAAACAGGGTGAAAACTGGCATAGTTGGGGACATTTGGGTGTCTGCATTACTGTGCAGAAACAGGTCTGTTCACACAAATTGGGTGCCATTTTGTTCAAAGTCCTAGTAACCACATATCATCTATCTTCTTAGTGTCAGACATTTTACACTTTAAAGTTATAACTGAAGTAGCAGAAAACATGATCACACTATACTACTATTCCCCAAACGAAAATACTTATCCAACTCACCATTTTGACGGATGGTTATGGATTCCCTTCGTGGAAAAAGAGTCACGAAATGTTATACTGCCCACCTCACGAGGGCATAGGCAGGGAAGAGAGTAATTACGTCAACAGGCACGCATTTATACTGCTCACGTGCTGCGTAAGGACGCAAAATCTTGACACGCAGTCTACTGAGACAGAGAGGTGCGCATTTTGTGACAGAAAAAACAAACACTTTCTCTGATGACCATGTGTAGCATTCTACACTGGTGGGCAATGGCCTACAAGAATTGACGAATAATTATACTTCTACGAAATTAGGTTGAATTAACGTCAAACAGTCATCGCTAGAGGGTTCCTTACGCGCCACACCCAGGTACAACAATAGACGTTTCACTGCACACATCTTCCCTCGCCCAACCAGCCGTTTATGACGTAAAACGAATAACAGTGCCATCTGACGGATGGTTGGGCTACGACCTGACCTGATCGTGTTGTCAGAACTTCAGAAATTGTTGAATTACAGTACTTTAGCAATATATAATTTAGCAGTTCGACAGTAGGTGTAGTGGAATCGCAAGTATGTTTATCCATGTAAATTATACCCAAAGAAAATTCACTTCTATTTTAGGCTACATGGGTCAGCTCACCCAAAGTAAAAGTAGGACTGTGCTTTTCCATTCCTCAAAAATCATTTAAAATAAAACGTATTCCTGATTTATTTCAACCCATTTGTTTGGTCCTCAATCACAAACAAAAATATTTAGATTGGATTTTAAATCAAATCGTGCATATATTTCCCATTCATTTTGCATTGAGGCCAGCTTGCTAGGGTAGCTCTAATGCAGATAAAAGGGAAGCGATAGATTAGAGTACACAATTTGAAATTGATGAAATATCCCATGTAAAGTGAAAGCTATGGAAAAAGCTATGGAAAAATGTCTTCGCTTTAATTCAAAATGTCTTGTTATTATTGCACTCCCACTGCCAGTTGTCACGTTACTTGGTCAAGTCATCCAGCAGGTGGTGCCTCTGTGCTGAGTTCAGACCTCATTCTGCATCACTAGCGAGTTCCAACTACATTCTAACTCTCAACCTGAAGTGCCATAAAACAGTGTGTGAAAGCTGTGGAAAAATGGCTTTGCTTTATTTCAAACAATGTCTTGTTATTATTGCACTCCCACAGTGAAGGTCTGATAGTTGCCACGTCACTTGTTCAAGTCATCCAGCAGGTGGTGCCTCTGTGCTGAGTTCAGACCTCATTCTGCATCACTAGCGAGTTCCAACTACTTTCTAACTCTCAATCTGAAGTGCCATAAAACACTGGTGTTACCTAAGGTATTATCTAAAGATAGTACAGTAAAACATAGACTTATACAACAGAATGTCCTGTTCCACACCCAAAAGGTCAACATTGTTAGAGCTGTTTTAAGGAGCATGACATACAATACCAGTCAAAAGTTTGGACACACCTACTCATTCAAGCGTTTTTCTTTATTTTTTAAATATTTTCTATATTGTAGAATAATAGTGAAGACATCAACACTATGAAATAACACATGGAATCAAATAGTAAGCAAAAAAGTGTTAAACAAATTAAAATATATTTTATATTTGAGATTCTCATGAAGCTAGTTGAGAGAATGCCAAGAGAGTGCAAAGCTGTCATCAAGGCCAAGGGTGGCTACTTTGAAGAATCTCAAATATAAAATATATTTAAAATTGTTTAACACTTTTTTAGTTATTACATGATTCCATATGTGTTATTTGATAGTTTCACTATTATTATACAATGTAGAAAAAAAATATATATATTTAAAACAGCCTAAATCCAGACAAATTTTTCAATACTTTTAGATTTACTTTCACTGAGATGGAGACATCTGGTCAATATGATGAGGCGTGCATCAAGCTGATATTCAAAACATTGTATGTGATTGAAATCCCACATTGTGTATTGGACGGTCGGTCACAAGACGCAGGCCTCCTAACTGTCCCTAGATTTCTAAGCAAACAGCTGGAGGTTGGGATTTCTCCTATAGAGCTCCATTTTTATGGAATGGTCTGCCTACCCATGTGAGAGACGCAGACTCGGTCTCAACTTCTAAGTCTTTACTGAAGACTCATCTCTTCAGTAGGTCTTATGATTGAGTGTAGTCTGGCCCAGGAGTGTGAAGGTGAACGGAAAGGCACTGGAGCAACGAACCGCCCTTGCTGTCTGTGCCTGGCCGGTTCCCCTCTCTCCACTGGGATTCTCTGCCTCTAACCCTATTACAGGGGCTGAGTCACTGGCTTACTGGTGCTCTTCCATGCCGTCCCTAGGAGGGGTGCGTCACTTGAGCGGGTTGAGTCACTGACGTGATCTTCCTGTCTGGGTTGGTGCCCACCCTTGGGTTGTGCCGTGGCGGAGATCTTTGTGGGCTATACTCAGCCTTGTCTCAGGATGGTAAGTTGGTGGTTGAAGATATCCCTCTAGTGGTGTGGGGGCTGTGCTTTGGCAAAGTGGGTGGGGTTATATCTTGCCTGTTTGGCCCTGTCCGGGTGTATCGTCGGACTTTCTTTCTTTCTCTCTCTCAGAGGACCTGAGGCCTAGGACCATGCCTCAGGACTACCTGGCCTGATGACTCCTTGCTGTCCCCAGTCCACCTGGCCGTGCTGCTGCTCCAGTTTCAACTGTTCTGCCTGCGGCTATGGAACCCTGACCTGTTCACCGGACGTGCTACCTGTCCCAGACCTGCTATTTTCAACTCTCTAGAGACAGCAGGAGCGGTAGAGACACTCTGAATGATCGTCTATGAAAAGCCAACTGACATTTACTCATGAGGTGCTGACCTGTTGCACCCTCAACAACCACTGTGATTATTATTATTTGACCCTGCTGGTCATGTATGAACATTTGAACATCTTGGCCATGTTTTGTTATAATCTCCACCCAGCATAGCCAGAAGAGGACTGGCCACCCCTCATAGCCTGGTTCCTCTCTAGGTTTCTTCCTAGGTTCTGGCCTTTCTAGGGAGTTTTTCCTAGCCACTGTGCTTCTACACCTGCATTTCCTGCTGTTTGGTGTTTTAGGCTGGGTTTCTGTACAGCACTTTGAGATATCAGCTGATGTAAGAAGGGCTTTATAAATACATTTGATTTGATTTGACTTCTGCTGATTGGGCGAGAAGTTGAACGCAGACTGATTCTGATTGTGCATAGACCAAGACTGTTCAAAACCATTCAGAGTGACCAAGAGAATAACCAGTAATCTGCTCTGACTCAGTCTGCAAAGTGCTCTCTTTTTTTCAAGTATCATTCGGACCAAATAGATGCTCAACGTTCATTTTCTTGATCTCCATTTATGCTCCATTAACATTGTCATTTAGTCCTTTACATCCAGCCAATTTAACATCCACTTGCTTTTGACTCACACTCACAGTTGCTTTTGACTCACACTCACAGTTGCTTTTGACTCACACTCACAGTTGCTTTTGACTCAGTTACTTGTCTTATTTTTTTATAAAATAATTTTTGCAAAGACTGTATTGTAGCAATTGGATGTATGCTTTAAACAAACAACACGTGAACGTTTGCTTGTAGCTTGTAGGAGCAATGTCCGGTTACGTCAGGTTATATTCATAAGGGTAATCCCAAAGCCACAGAGTCTGAGAGTAGTGATAGCTATATTGCTTTTTTAGATGTTGTAACAATGTACAAGTGGAACTTGCAGGCTAAGAACAGGGTTTTAACCTTTGGAACCATTCCCCATCAGATAGAGGAGCAATAATGATTATGTAATGCTGCCACAATATGAAGACCATCATGGTTATTGGCAGTGATCTAATTGCAAATTGAATTCACAGCTCGCAGGACAGTGACAGATGAAAGGAAAGAGTGACAGATATTGTAAGTGATACAGTGAGTAAGGAGATCGGGAGAGATAAAGGGTCAGGCTTTTTGGACGTAATAGAAAATGAAGACGTTGACAACTCACATGAGACGGAAGAGAAATGGTGTCTGATAGGAGAACAATTTAATGTAATCTGTCTTATGAGAAATATGAATAAATGGTGCATAGCTTCTCTACTCTATGTGCTTTATTAGCATATAGATGTTGGAGAAATAGCTCTGTCACTATCGAGATGTTCAGCCTAATAGCCTTGCCAAAAGAATCTGCCATCAACTTTTTAATGCCATTCATAAGGCCTTCTGATATATAACAGAAACAGAAACAGACAAATCAGTTTTGGAATTTGACAAAGTGATATTTTAATAGATTGTCTTGCACATTAAAACACTGAGAGTGGCAGTTCATCCCTTTTTCTATTTTCCATGCAGAGCCACCATTGCAGTCTGGGGTCTTTGCATCTGTCATCATTGCAACTAAATAGGAACACGTTTGAATGTATTTTAGAAAAGAGGACACATCAAAATATCCCCATGGGTTGTTTGTTATTGATTTATGCCTGTGCTGCAGTCCTAGGCCTTAGTCATAAGCCCAACTGAATCCCAGTAATAACAACAGGTGGAGCCTTCCAAATGCAGAAACAACAACTTCCTGGAGATCTACATAATTATTTCTTTTTAATTTTGAGAGAGTTTTTTTCTGGTCAGACATGAATGAATTGACCGATTTTAAATCAGTTATTTGTATGAACAAATAAAGATTAGGTTATAAAAGCAGTATTTCATTTTCATGGGGATTGTTTCAAATGGATACATCTTATCATATAGTGCATTGATTACTTTTATGAGTTCAGAACTGTTTGCTAATGAAGGATGTTCAATCAAGCTCTCATTGACAGGCCATAAAGAGCATGTACACTGTATGAATTAACTAACATCACACAGAAACTGTCAAAGGGTACCCTCATTCCCTGTCAGTCTACTATCAAACACAACAAGAGGATAGGAAAGTATAAACTCTGATCTATTCATCCATTCATCCAGGAAGAAGGTTCTTTCTTTTCTAGACAGACAGACTTTCCTTAGTTGTCAGTCTTTCCCTGGCAATCAAATCTTTACAAACTGGCCAATGGGATGACAGCCCTGGAGTTGATTACTGGGTGTGCTATGTTGGAGTTTAAACTTTGGACCTCAGAACAAGAGCAAGGAGATACAGTAGAGACATGGTCATCTGGAACAGAGCTCCTTCACAACAAAGGAAACAGAACATTTAACTGGATTTTTCTTATTTTGGGGAGTTCTGTCCTGTGCCACCCTAGTGCTGAAATTATGGACCACTATTCAGACCAGGTAACAGGGCCCATGTCTTAGTTTCTGTGTTTTAGTGTCTCCTGGTTTATTTGTTTAGTAATTTATGTTATTAGGGCAGCCAAGGTTATATGTATCGTCAAACAAGTTCAGAGGAGGTAACATAATGTATCTACGTGCCAGTGAATGGGGGTGTGTGCTTTGTGTAGTCTATAAAGGAATATGGGTGCTTTGTGTAGCCTACAAAGGAATATGGGTGCTTTGTGTAGCCTACAAAGGAATATGGGTGCTTTGTGTACAGTAGCCTACAAAGGAATGTGGGTGCTTTGTCTACAGTAGCCTACAAAGGAATGTGGGTGCGTTGTGTAGCCTACAAAGGAATGTGGGTGCGTTGTGTAGCCTACAAAGGAATGTGGGTGCTTTGTGTAGCCTACAAAGGAATATGGGTGCTTTGTGTAGCCTACAAAGGAATATGGGTGCTTTGTGTAGCCTACAAAGGAATATGGGTGCTTTGTGTACAGTAGCCTACAAAGGAATGTGGGTGCTTTGTCTACAGTAGCCTACAAAGGAATGTGGGTGCGTTGTGTAGCCTACAAAGGAATGTGGGTGCGTTGTGTAGCCTACAAAGGAATGTGGGTGCGTCGTGTAGCCTACAAAGGAATGTGGGTGCGTTGTGTAGCCTACAAAGGAATGTGGGTGCGTCATGTAGCCTACAAAGGAATGTGGGTGCGTCGTGTAGCCTACAAAGGAATAGTCTTACAATTTTCTCATTTCAAATGAATCAGAACTAGATCAACTTCATTTAACTCACGCATTGAAAGGCATAGTCAAATTGATACATTTTTTTAGATAGGAGTGCCATGAGATAATGGTAATAAAAAGCATTAGTCCTGGATATGATTGCTTTTACAGCCATCTTGTAAGGCTCTTTGTATGTTATCTCTCAGTTGTAAATGTAGAGCAACATGTCATTAAGTGGCCTGTTCTGTTCCAGGGTTGCGACGGGATTGAGCTGCTTGATTTGCTGTTTGATCAAAACAATGGCATCCTCCGTCACGAGGAGATGGGACACCATGACAACCATGCCTGGCCAATCCACGAGCCAAACGTGAGTGGAGTGAAATCTCTCACTCTGTGATTTTATCCTGTAGTGTTTTTAAAATGTCCCCTTACCTGTGTCTACTACGTGATTCACATGTCTAGCCTGCCATTCTCAACCACTCTCTCCAGTTTGACTGTACAGTAATTATCACATTTGGTGTGTCATTTGGCAGGTGCTGCGTCCAGCAGAGCAACAGAGCGAGGACTTCCTGAACGCCCTCCTGAGTGGCAGTGACTCAGTGTCGGGGTCCCCCCTGTGGTCTCCCTCTCCTAGTGACAGTGGCATCAGTGAGGACCCGCACTCAGATCAGATGGACAGCCCCCAGCGCCCTGAGAGCCCTCCCATGGAGCCCCACTTCATCCCCTCTCAGCCACAAACCAAGGCCACCCTGGATGCCAACTTCTCCATTGATATCAGTAAGACAAAGCTGGCACAAATTACTAAGCACAAAAACTATAACAAAAACTTGGTTTAAAGTTTCATGGTAAAAATAAGCAACAGAGGCAGTTACATTATTACGTCATGCGGAATATGTGATTAAGTATTGTAATTTGTTAATGTCAAACATTGGAACAGAAGTTCATCCTTTGAAAGCAACACGGTCTGTGTTCGTAGGCTCTATGTATTCATTAGGCAAAGGTCTACATTGTCTCAGTATCAACACAAACACAGACAAATGATGGCCCTTCTGTCTGGTCCCATCACGTCTCTCTGTGTGGTTACAGATGGCTGGGACTCAGGCTTCTACCCAGGCAGGACTGGGGGGACAGAGTGTTCCTCTGATGTACACACAACCCAGCTGTCTTCTGGCTTTCCCCTCACTGTCAAGGACCTACTGCTCTCTGGCACATCTGATCCGGTGAGTGATGATGAAGGGTGTGTTTGTGTTTGTGTGCGCTTAGGGGGAGTGTGTCTGTAATAGTTTGTATATAGGTGAGTGAGTGTGTTGGAGTGGAGAGGAATGGGTTAGAGGGGTAACGTCATTCTATAAAAATCAGGCAATGTAATTGGCATGAGCAAAGCATGAAATGAGAGGGATGGAGGGCTATGTTGTCTGCCGTGTAACTCTGCACTCCCTCCATTCACTCTGAAAAACCCATTGCAGCTGGCCACTGGTTGTGATGCTGTACGTATGACTTACTGTATTAACATTCTCGTCTCACTTCCAGCCCCCACAGCATTCCCAACAGTCCTTCCAAGAGTTGATTCTTAATGAGGATGAGAAAAAACTGCTGGCCAAGGAGGGGGTGACTCTGCCTAGCCAACTACCTCTCACAAAGGTCAAACTTTTTTGCACACTTTGCAAATTCACAGAACAACTTATGGCTCTTGAGGATTTCCAAAGTGTGTAAACACATTTTAAATATGTACTTCCTTTGTCTGTTTCTATTAGTATGAGGAGAGGATTCTGAAGAAAATTCGCAGAAAGATCCGGAATAAGCAGTCAGCTCAGGAGAGCAGGAAGAAGAAAAAGGAATATATTGATGGTCTGGAGAGCAGGTACTGGCAATAGGCACTAAATAAATGGATAAGGCAGGGACTCACAGAACTCAATTCAAAGTAGACATGATCAATTCCGACTAGAACTGCCTAAAATCGATAAAGTACTTCTACCAACTAACAAGATATTTGGAACATGTCACAGGGTGCTGAGCACAAAAAGTTAAAATCAAAGGTCCAATGCAGCCATTTTTATCTCAATATCAAATCATTTCTAGATAACAATTAAGTGCCTTTCTGTGATTGTTTTCAAGTAAAATGGTAAAAAATAAAGACAAATAACTTCTTAGCAAAGAGCAATTTCTGAGTGGGAAGGGGAAAACTAAAAACAAGCTGCTATTGACAGAAAGGTTTGGAAGTCACGTTCTTATTCTTCAGGCTAGGGTCTATTTTTCTCCACTTCCTGTCTGACTGACGTGCCCAAAGTAAACTGCCTGTTGCTCAGGCCCTGAAGCCAGGATATGCATATACTTGGTACCATTGGAAAGAAGACACTCTGAAGTTTGTAGAAATGTTAAAATAGTGTAGGAGACTATAACACAATAGATATGGTAGGAGAAAATCCAAAGAAAAACCAACCAGATTTCTTTTGTTGTTGAGAGAGCTCATGCTCCTACAATGGAAAGTATAGGGGCATATCCAAATCCAGCTCCCAGATTGCAATTCCTATGGCTTCCACTAGATGTCAACAGTCTTTGTTCAAGGTTTCAGGCTTGTTTCTTCCAAAACGACCAAGAATAATGAGTTTTAGTACTGGGATGCAGACTTGGAAATTTGTGTATGCGCGCGCGACGAAGAGGACGCACACCTGCTAATATCGCTTTCCTATTGAACATACTTCTTTTCCTATGAAATATTACAGTTTAATTACATTTTAGGGTATCTGGGATTTAGAAACGTGTTTTGACTTGTTTTAACAAAGTTTAGCAGTATCTTTTTGGATTCCTTTCTCTGCATGTTGAATGAGTGGATTACTCAAATTGATGGCACCAACTAAACAGACTTTTTGGGATATAAAGAAGGATTTTATCTAACAAAACGACACTACATGTTGTAGCTGGGACCCTTTGGGTGACAAATCAGAGGAAGATTTTCAAAAAGTAAGTGAATATTTAATCGCTATTTGTGAATTTATGAAACCTGTGCTGGTGGTAAATATTTTGATGTGGGGCGCCGTCCTCAAACAATTGTATGGCATGCTTTCGCTGTAAAGCCTATTGTAAATCGGACAGTGGAGTTAGATTAACAAGAATATAAGCCTTTAACCGATATAAGACACTTATATATACCTAAATGTTTAATATCCATAATTGTTATGATTATTTATTTGAATTGCGTGCCCTCCAATTTCACCAGAAGTTAGCGGGACACCTAGCCCTAAGAAGTTTTAACTAATTTACCACCTTAGAGGTCAAAACTCCATCCCACCTAAACAGTCAGAAATTTCAGCCGACCTTTTCAAACAGTTCTTACACTAAAACAGTATTATCATCATTTTCACAATTTCACAGTATTATTACAACCTCATTGTGTGGAAATATATATAAAACACAGGAAAGTCACATTTTTGACTGCACTTGGCCTTTTATTAAATCTTTTTTTATTTATTTCACCTTTATTTAACCAGGGAGGCCAGTTGAGAACATGTTCTCATTTACAACTGAGATCTGGCCAAGATAAAGCAAAGTAGTGTGACAAAAAACAACACAGAGTTACACATAGGATAAACAAAAGTACAGTCAATAACACAATAGAAAAATCTATATACAGTGTGTGCAAATGGAGTAAGGAGGTAAGGCAATAAATAGGCCATAGTAGCGAAATAATTACAATTTAGCAAATGAACACTGAAGTGATAGATGTGCAGATGAATATGTGGATGAGGTAGGTAGTTGGGTGGGCTATTTACAGATGGGCTATGTACAGCTGCAGCGATCGGTAAGCTGCTCAGATAGCTGATGCCTAAAGTTAGTGATGGAGATATAAGTCTCCAACTTCAGCGATTTTTGCTATTCGTTCCAGTCATTGGCAGCAGAGAACTGGAAGGAAAGGTGGCCAAAGTGGGTGTTGGCTTTGGGGATGACCAGTGAGATATACCTGCTGGAGCGTGTGCTATGGGTGGGTGTTGTTATGGTGACCAGTGAGCTGAGATAAGGCGGAGCTTTACCTAGCAAAGACTTATAGATGACCTGGAGCCAGTGGGTCTGGCGACGAATATGTAGCAAGGGCCAGCTGACAAGAGCATAAAGGTCGCAGTGGTGGGTGGTATATGGGGCTTTGGTGACAAAACGGATGGCACTGTGATAGACTGCATCCAGTTTACTGTGTAGAGTGTTGGAGGCTATTTTGTATATGACATCGCCGAAGTCGAGGATCAGTATGATAGTCAGTTTTAATATAATAATTTTAGAAAGAGAGGGTCCAGATTGTCTAGCCCAGCTGATTTGTATGGGTCCAGGTTTTACAGCTCTTTCAGAACATCTGCTAACTGGATTTGGGTGAAGGAGAAGCTGGGGAGGCTTGGGCAAATAGCTGTGGGGGATGAGGAGCTGTTGGCCGGGGTTGGGGTAGCCAGGAGGAAAGCATGGCCAGCCGTAGAGAGATGCTTATTGAAATTCTCGATTATCGTGGATTTATCGGTGGTGACAGTGTTTCCTAGCCTCAGTGCAGTGGGCAGCTGGGAGGAGGTGCTCTTATTCTCCATGGACTTTACAGTGTCCCAGAACCTTTTGGAGTTAGAGCTACAGGATGCAAATTTCTGTTTGAAAATTCTACCCTTTCCTTTCCTAACTAACTATGTGTATTGGTTCCTGACTTCCCTGAAAAGTTGCATATTGTGGGGATTATTCGATGCTAGTGCAGTACGCCACAGGATGTTTTTGTGCTGGTCGAGGGCAGTCAGGTCTGGAGTGAACCAAGGGCTATATCTGTTCTTAGTTCTACATTTTTTGAAAGGGGCATGCTTATTTAAGATGGTGAGGAAATTATTTTTAAAGAACAACCAGGCATCCTCAACTGACGGGATGAGGTCAATATCCTTCCAGGATATTATCTTCAACTGACGGGATGAGGTCAATATCCTTCCAGGATACCCGGGCCAGGTCGATTAGAAAGGCCTGCTTGCAGAAGTGTTTTAGGGAGCGTTTGACAGTGATGAGGGCTGGTCGTTTGACCGCGGACCCATAACGGATGCAGGCAATGAGGCAGTGATCGCTGAGATCCTGATTGAAAATGGCAGTGGTGTATTTGGAGGGCAAGTTGGTCAGGATAATATCCATGAGGGTGCCCATGTTTACAGATTTAGGGTTGTACCTGGTGGGTTCCTTGATAATTTGTGTGAGATTGAGGGCATCTAGCTTAGATTGTAGGGCGGGCGGGGTGTTAAGCATATCCCAGTTTAGGTCACCTAACAGAACGAACTCTGAAGATAGATGGGGGGCAATCAATTCACATATGGTGTCCAGGGCACAGCTGGGAGTTGAGGGGGGTCTATAACAGGCGGCAACAGTGAGAGACATATTTCTGGAGAGATTAATTAAAAAAATTAGAAGCTCGAACTGTTTGGGCATAGACCTGGAAAGTATGACAGAACTTTTCAGGCTATCTCTGCAGTAGATTGCAACTCCTCCGCCTTTGGCAGTTCTATTTTGACGGAAAATGTTGAAGTTGGGGATGGAAATCTCTGAATTTTTGGTGGCCTTCCTAAGCCAGGATTCTGACACGACAAGGACATCAGGGTTTGCGGAGTGTGCTAAAGCAGTGAGTAAAACAAACTTAGGGAGGAGGCTTCTGATGTTAACATGCATGAAACCAAGGCTTTTACGGTTACAGAAGTCAACAAATGAGAGCGCCTGGGGACACACAGGGCCTGGGTTAACCTCTACATCACCCGAGGAACAGAGGAGGAGTAGGATGAGGGTACGGCTAAAGGCTATCAAAACTGGTCGTCTAGTGCGTTGGGGACAGAGAATAAAAGGAACAGATTTCTGGGCGTGGTAGAATAGATTCAGGGCATAATGTACAGACAGGGGTATGGTAGGGTGCGGGTACAGTGGAGGTAAACCTAGGCATTGAGTGACGATAAGAGAGGTTGCATCTCTGGAGGCACTAGTTATGCTTGGTGAGGTCACCCCATGTGTGGGAGGTGGGACAAAAGAGCTATCTGAGGCATGTTGATTGTTGCTAGGGGCTCCGCAGTAAAATAAAACAATGATAATTACCCTAAACAACAGTGTACAAGGCATATTGACATTAGAGAGAGACATAAAGCGAGGCATAAAGCAATCACAGTTGTTGATTGGGAGAGCTAGCTAAGACAACGGGTAAGACAGCAACAGCTAATCAGCTAAGACAACAACAACAGGTAAAATGGAGATGAATGGGCAGAGAGGGTCAGTTAACTACACACAGGGCCTGAGTTCGAGGCTGGGGCAGACAGATAAACAAAACAAACAAAATGGAGTACCGTGATTAATGAACAGTCCAGCAGGCATCAGCTATGTAGCCAGGTGATCATAGGGTCCAGTGAACAGCAATAGATGAAACAGCGAAGTCGTTACTACGCTAGCAAGCAGGAGACACGGCGTTCATAAAGTTAGCAGGTCGGGGCTAGCAGAAGCGTCTTCATCGACGTCCGACAAAGGCCGGTTGAGGGCACATCGGATGGAATTACATTGGCAGACCAATCGTGATGGATCTGCGGGGCTCCGTGTCGACAAAGGGTCCTGGCCAATTGACAAAAGAGGTAATGTAGCTGGAGTAATATCGTTTGCTAGCCGGGAGATGCGCCTGTCTCAAGGCTAACTGGTGCTAGCTTCGGGACAAGGGCGTTAGCCACTATAGCCACTCGGTAGCAGCTAGCTAGTTGCAATGATCCGATGCAAAGGTCCAGAGCTTACGGCAGGAATCCGCCGATTAATCTAGTCGTGTTAGTGAAGAGGCAGGCATCAGCTGTGTAGCCGAGGGATCATAGGGTCCACTGAGCTGGCCGGGAGATGGGCCTGGTTCAAAGGCTAGCTTTGGGGCTGGGCCACTCGGTAGCAGCTAGCTAGCTGCGAGGATCTGGAATAATGGTCCAGTAATCTGGAGTAATGGTGGAGAAAAGCAGTCTTGATATGCTCAGGGTTGATATCGCGCTGTGCATATTGGCGTTGTGCAGACTGGCGGGTATTATCAAGGGTAAAAGCGGCTGGTGTCTGAGCTAGAGGTAAAAGACGCTAGCAGTGGCTAACAATGACTAAATAGCTAGTAGCTAATTATCTGGTTAGCACCTGATGGCTAGCTTTTGATGGAGGTTCTAGCTATAAGGTCTAAAAATTGCAGATCCGTATCACATTGGGTAAGACTGGTTGCCGGAAGGTATATTTAATTTAAAAATGGAAAAAGAAACAGTGTGTGAAAGCTCAGACACACTGGTAGGATTGTCAAACGTTTGCGTACCGACAATACTTAGCACCTCTGAACAGAGTGTCGGCAGTCAATCTTTATTGTGTTCACACAGCAAAGACCTTGGAAGTCGTCAGCCACTCAGCCATGTAAAATACTTCAAACCAGAAGGTGTCAATAGCGTTGTTTGGCAATGCATATCCGTGCGTATTGCCTGTGGTCTAGACTCCAAGCTATCTGCGCGAATGTTTCTATTTTGTAGAAAGCCCTTGTTGATACTAACCAGATGGCCACAGCTAGATAACTACCTAGCAAAACGATGAAGAAACAATTAAATTCACTCTCCATAATCCCATACTGCCAGTAACAGCCCATAGCCAAATGTTTCGCTAGCTAACTAATGTTAGCATATTCGCTAGCTAGCACAAAATAGAGCAAAATAGAGCTTACGGCAGGACACTGCTGTCATGACGTTGGCCTGTGGGTAAGGTTTATGACCCCCCCATAAATACCTGTCTCCCTTCCCCTCTCTCTCTGACCCTACTGAAGGACTTTTGAATAGCCTTGTTAAACATAGAGAGTCTGGGAACATCAAACAAGTGGGGGAAAGGAACCATATTTCGGTAATTGAACCAGTTGGAAATATGCATTGGAACTTAATGAGTATGGATGTCAGTTCGGTTGTCATCTGAGACATCATGACTGATGACAGGACGACATAAACTGTACCTGGGAAAGTCTACACATTCTAGTTATCAGATTCACATGGAATTGTTGTGCAATTTAAATGTTTGATATTGAAACTGTTTGTTAGAAGATTAAATGTAATTTTAGCTTCCAAATGAGAGAATTGGGTTTTCATAAGGAAAGTGCCCTGCTTAATCAGTGGCCCGCCCCTGTGAAGAGACATGGGTTATAAATGATGAAACACACCCTTCTCCCTCTCCACTATATAAGACTTTGACGAAAAGGTAACCACCGGTTCTGGGTACGTGAGGTCTGCAGCCTCTGCGTTAAAAGGACACACATGTCAAGTACAGAACTAAGCCAGCCTCGGCGTGAGCTTTGGTTGCGAATGGTATGAACTTGGAACTCTTATTCACTACAGAAGTGATACTTCCTAGCCATTGAGTTAGCAGCGGCCGCTGTAAACGTGGGCTAGGAAAGGACGGACGACGGATTCAGTCTAACACACAATGAAGATACTACAATGTATCCAATTTACCACCAGAGACATTCTTCCGAGGACAGGAAGATCTCTGTTGGCCAACCCGGCCAGCATCTACGACCAACCTACCGAAGCGCAGCTCAGAGTAAATATTTATTGCATTTTCCTTTTCCAAATGGGCGGTAATTTAGAATGTATAAGATTCTGTATTTACGATAGCACAGCTTCTCCCTTTGTTTCTCAGTCTTCCCGCTCTTTCATTCAAGCCCAACCCCCACTCTTTGTGTAACAAACCGTCATACAGGTTCCGTCCACCAGGGACGTTTTCTGTATGACATCATTTGTATTCTGTGTATATGTAATTCTATGTGATTAGTTTAGGTATTGTAACGTTCGTCGCCTGGTGACGAGGAAGCGGACCAAAACGCAGCTGGGAGCGAACACATGTTTATTCAACACACTGGAATTAAACATGTACTCAAAAATCAAGAAAAATGCAGATACGTTACGTGCTCAAACAAAGAGACAACACCCCACAAACAGCGTGGGGAAAACAGCAACTTAAATGTGATCCCAATCAGAGACAATTAGCGACAGCTGTCTCTGATTGGGAATCGACAGAACCCAACATAGAAATAACCCACCTAGAGCCTACACAAGGCTAAAACGTAAACCAAACACAAACCAATGAAAAATACCTAACATGACACACCCTGACCCAATATACCCGAGTTCACCTGGTCAGGGCGTGACAGAACCCCCCCCCCCCCAACGGTGCGTACTCCCGGCGCACCAAACTTAAGTCTATTAGGGGGGGGGGGGACTCGGGTGGGCGCCTCACCCTCGGTGGAGGCTCTGGCCCCGGGCGTGTTCTCTCCCCCGCCTTCACCTTAACCCTACCCCTCTGGCCCGGACTGGACCACTGTGGAGCGGCATGCTCAGGCTCCGGAGCGGAGCCGTCGACCGGAACAGGATTGGGGACACGCACCACTAACCTGGTGCGGGGAGCAGGGACGGGCCGGACAGGACTGGGGACACGCACCACTGACTTGGTGCGGGGAGCAGGGACGGGCCGGACAGGACTGGGGACACGCACCACTGACTTGGTGCGGGGAGCAGGGACGGGCCGGACAGGACTGGGGACACGCACCACTGACCTGGTGCGGGGAGCAGGAACGGGCCGGGCCGGACTGGGGACACGCACCACCAACCTGGTGCGGGGAACAGGGACGGGCCGGACAGGACTGGGGACACGCACCACTAACCTGGTGCGGGGAGCAGGGACGGGCCGGACAGGACTGGGGACACGCACCACTAACCTGGTGCGGGGAGCAGGAACGGGCCGGACAGGACTGGGGACACGCACCACTAACCTGGTGCGGGGAGCAGGGACAGGCCGGACAGGACTGGGGACACGCACCACTGACTTGGTGCGGGGAGTAGGGACGGGCCGGACAGGACTGGGGGCACGCACCACTAACCTGGTGCGGGGAGCAGGAACGGGCCGGACAGGACTGGGGACACGCACCACTGACTTGGTGCGGGGAGTAGGGACGGGCCGGACAGGACTGGGGGCACGCACCACTAACCTGGTGCGGGGAGCAGGGATGGGCCGGACAGGACTGTGAACACGTACTGGTGACCTGACGCGTGGAGCCGGTTTAGCCACTCGTCCTGGCTGGATGCCCATCCTAGCACGGCATGTGCTGGGCATGTCCACCGGACGCACCGGGCTGTGCGGACGCATTGGCGACACAGCGCGCAACTCCGCATACCATGGCTTGGTGCGGGGAGCAGGGACGGGCCGGGCAGGACTGTGGACACGCACCACTAGCCTGGTGCGGGGAGCAGGGACGGGCCGGACAGGACTGGGGACACGCACCACCAACCTGGTGCGGGGAGCAGGGACGGGCCAGACAGGACTGTGAACACGTACTGGTGACCTGAAGCGTGGAGCCGGTTTAGCCACTCGTCCTGGCTGGATGCCCATCCTAGCACGGCATGTGCTGGGCATGTCCACCGGACGCACCGGGCTGTGCGGGCGCACTGGCGACACAGCGCGCAACTCCGCATACCATGGCTCCTCCTCCAGATCTTCCCTCTGCAGGTCCTCAATCAACTGCCTCATCATCTTCGTCTCTTCCTCCGCCGTCATCCCCCACGAGAGCAGTGGTCTGGGCTCTTCCTCTGCCCTTCCGGACCACCCCATTAGCCCCCCCCAAAAAAAATTATTGGGGGTGTTTTCCGGGCCTCCTTGACCGCCGCCTGCGACTCCGTCTACTGGCTGGCTTTACCTCCTCGACCTGGGAATCCTTCCGCCAGGGTCCTTTCCCCGACATGATCTCCTCCCAGGTCCAGAACTCCTTCCCCTCGCGTGCCCATCTCTCGCGCTCTTTTTCCTCCCGCTGCTTGGTCCTGGTTCGGTGGGGTGTTCTGTAACGTTCGTCGCCTGGTGACGAGGAAGCGGACCAAAACGCAGCTGGGAGCGAACACATGTTTATTCAACACACTGGAATTAAACATGTACACAAAAATCAAGAAAAATGCAGATACGTTACGTGCTCAAACAAAGAGACAACACCCCACAAACAGCGTGGGGAAAACAGCAACTTAAATGTGATCCCAATCAGAGACAATTAGCGACAGCTGTCTCTGATTGGGAATCGACAGAACCCAACATAGAAATAACCCACCTAGAGCCTACACAAGGCTAAAACGTAAACCAAACACAAACCAATGAAAAATACCTAACATCACACACCCTGACCCAATATACCCGAGTTCACCTGGTCAGGGCGTGACAGGTATTTGGTAAATAAATAATTAAACCCAATTTTGTATTGTTGATTCAACTTGTTAGCCAGTGTTTGTGAAGATAACCAACAATTTACGACGTTTGGAATGAGATTGACGTGAGGTAAAGAATAGTCATTAAATCAGAAGACTCAGAGATCAGATATTATGATATCTGAAAGTTATATTAGGAAAATTATAACTTTGTAATCTGAATATTTTCCTTGGTGCCCCGACCTCCTAGTTAATTACAGTTACACGATTAATCAGTTTAATCGCGTAATAATAATTACAGAGAGTTATTTGATAAACATGTCTTCCGTTTTAATGATGCCAAAGACACGACACTGCAAAAACTCAGCAGCTAACACTGGCAGCTGTTTCATGGAAACTAGCGAATCCATTGTGATTTAATTATAACGACAATACTAGCTACAGTGGTTAGCTAGCTTGGAGGAAGTATTTAGTGCTGTGTGCATTGCGTCTGTGCACTTAGCTAGCTCCCATCCCATAGCCTACATTGTATATGAAGTGTGACTGGCTCATCCGTGGATGTACTGAGAAAATGACACATTTTTTTCATTTTTTTGTTGTTGTACGTGCTCTCTGATTGGATCAAAGTCACGTTGTTGGCCACTGACGAGCATTGCGATTCTACAAGTAGAATCGGTAGGTTTGTCGCTACCGGGTCGGCCCCCAGCACGTACCGCTTTAGTTCTAGCAAGAGATAGAACGGCCTCCCACTGTGATATGTACTTATCGGCAGTCTATCGGCAGTGAGATTCTTGATGTGTATCTGCTTAAGTTGCGTGGCACAGAGAAACTTCACAGGGCCCACGTTAGTCAGAAATGTGTAATTCAGTATACTTGACTGTCACATTATGATCTAATTCTACAAAAGGGTTTTTCAGTGTGGTGGTTAGAGTGATAGCTAGCTAGTATGTTTCTTGGACTGATCAAGCAGCAGCAGCTTGTCAGTCTCATCTGGGAAATTCCCTTTTTGTTTGTCTTCCAGGATGGCTGCCTGCAACACACACAACCAGGAGCTACAGAGGAAAGTGTTCCAGCTGGAGAAATGCAATACGTGAGGGACCTCCACACTAATCTACTCTCTCTGCTCTGTTTCTGCCTTCGTACACCCGGTCGCAACGTTTGCTAATTGAGCCTTTGCGTCTCCCAGGTCTCTGATGGAGCAGCTGCACAGGCTGCAGACTCTGGTCATGGGCGGCTCCAAAAAGACCGCCCAGACTGGGACTTGTGTCCTGGTAAGGAGAAGTGTCACTTTAAGAAACAGTTTTACTAGATCAGGCCATACACCATGTGAAATTAGAGAGACAGACAG
Source organism: Salmo salar (assembly GCF_965601325.2). Classification (NCBI taxonomy): domain Eukaryota; kingdom Metazoa; phylum Chordata; class Actinopteri; order Salmoniformes; family Salmonidae; genus Salmo; species Salmo salar. The sequence continues at coordinate 33,792,736 of NC_138313.1, forward strand.
GTGGAGTGAGAGAAAGATGTATGCCAGACATACAGATGTAAATACAGACACAGATAGATACACTCCAGAGATGCAAACCATTGATTCCCTTGTCTACAACATAATTGGACAGAACACAAATCACACCACATCAGTGCAAGCAGTAATTAGACTTGTAAATCCACTATGAATATGAATGAGTTTGTATCTCTTCTAAGGCCTTTCGGAAAAGGCAAACATTTTAATTATATGGATTGTGTGTTCAAGCCTTGTGACTTTGATGCCCATGTACTGTGATGAACTGAAAAGTTCTAAACAACAGTTACTGAAAAAGTGAATCTTCCAATCTGGAGCTCCATTGGGGAGTGGAAGCTCTCCCAAATGGCTAAACCTTATTGACTTTGGCAAAGAGCAAATTATGTGATTTTTACCCTTTCCTTTTCCCACAGGTACTGCTCCTGTCCTTCTCCCTCATCCTCTTCCCCAGCCTGAACCCTTTCACCAAGGTCAGCCAAGGAGGGGACTTCAGTCCAGTGAGGGGTGAGTCAGCCTCCTGCACTGTCTGGCCAAACCTTGCCCCGCCACCCCATACCTCCTGCCTCAAATCACAGCTGGAGAGCTGAATAGACTAGAGCTCCTCTCACTCCTACTGACAGATGCTGCTACGGCGCCACTGTTAAAACAACTCTGCAGAGCAAGGCGGCCCACCAATTCACATCAAAGAGCTGAGCTGGCAACCCTCAGCACAGAAACCATGTATTATTGAGCACTCTTCTCATCAGCCTGTCTGACTGTAAAATTCCTCTCAACAGTTGGATAAAATATGAAATGGACTTCAAAGATATCTAATGGTCTCATCAATGTTTTAAGATTGTGAATTACTTAAATGTAATTTGTCATCTTAACCGACTGCTCGTTAGCTCTATGAATATAATCAATTCCTAGTTGTCTTTAGGTAATTGTACAACCGAAGACCAAGATACAAGATTGTTGAGGGTGACGTACAGTTAACGACTTAAAGTTGGACTGGGGATGTATGTGTGACATACTGTAGTTCAACATTTAATGACTGGAATCCATACTCACCTGTAACCTGTGCCCCTCTCGCCCCTGCAGTCCAGTCACGGTCCCTGCACAACCTCCAGTCCTCCAGAGTGCTGCATGTGATTGATCAGCCGTACCAAACTGCAGATGACAAGGCCAAGCCTTCAGACCACCATGTCCTGGGAGACCAGGGTGTGGATGAGATTATGTCTCTGCTGGGTAAACTGGGCACCGGTCACGGCAGCCAAGGACTGCCCAATTTTGACACTATGTCTCAAAATAATAGCATGGACGAGCAAGTCCATTTCCAGGGAGACCCCATTACTGGCCATATAGCTACAGTGACTTGGAATCCACACCGCAGAGCCACACTACGCCCACATGCTGATGACATGTGATTTGGAGAGAGTATTCCCAGCAGGATTCCTCTGTTCTGCTCCCATCTCCAGAAACTTCATATGATGAAACAAAGTAGCACATGCCTAAGGCTCTTGTTTAAACTATGAGTTAGGGAATAATAAATACATTATTTTGTCTGTTATATTATATACAGTTTGTGTATATATATATACATAACAAACAAGAAAAAAAAGAATATATATATATATATATATATATATATATATATATATATATATATATATACCCTACATGTATATGCTTTTTTTCTTCTTTGTTATTCTGTTTTGTATTGTTTTAATGTGACGCCGCCACATTATGTCTGGGCTCACTTGAACCTGGTAAGTTCTGGGTCCCGTTTGTGTATGTACGGTCCATCTTGTCCATTTCCCTCCCCTTCTGTAGTCTCGCACCATCACTTCCTGTCCCGTTTGGAGATGGCGCTCCCGGCCACCGGAGAGCATCTTGTCTTGTTTGTTCAGCACTTCATTACGCCTGTTTGGCTTCATGATGTCCAGCTGTGTGCGGAGAGGCCTCCCGAACATCAGTGCAGCTGGGCTTTCATTTGTCATGGCATGTGGGATGTTTCGGTAGGATGGCCTGGAACCTGGCCAGTTTTGTTTGCAAAGTCCCTTCGTCTCGTTTTGCTGCACGGAGTCCTTGCTTTAGGGTTTGCACAAAGCGTTCTGCCAGCCCATTGGTGGCAGGGTGGTACGGAGCTGAGGTTGAGTGTTTGATTCCATTTACTGACATTAATCTTGTAAACTCGTCACTTACAAAAGCTTGCGCGTTGTCACTTACCAGCTGCAGCGGCAATCCGAAGCGTGCAAATGTTGTTTTGAGACACTCTATCGTCTGAGCTGAGGTGGAGTCAGTGCAAAACACCTCTGGCCATTTGGAATGGGTATCAACTATAACCAGAATCATGTGCTTTTTCAAAGGGACCAGCATAGTCCACATGAATTCTCTGCCATGGCTCTGTGGGCCATTCCCATGGGTGGACTGGGACAGGAGCAGGCATGTGAAGGGTTTCCAAACATCCGCTACAGTTCTTCGCCATGTTTTCAATCTGTTGGTCCAGACCGGGTCACCGGTCTAGCTCCTTGCGAGCAGCTTCATTTGGACAATTCCAACATGACCTTCATGTAGTTGCTGCAAAACCTGATGTTGGCATTTCTGGGGTATCATGACTCTCATTCCCCACATCAAATATCCTTGGTACGTTGTAATTTCGTTTCTCCGCTGGAAATATGGAGTCAGCTCCTTTCTGCCTGTAGCTGGCCATACTGACATGGTGTATGTGTACACTTTTGACAAGGTCACATCTTTCCTTGTCTCCTGTTTGATAACTGTACTTGTGACCGGTAGTGCCTCGAGCTGAGCGGTATGGAAAATGTCCACTGCATCCACCCTCCTTTGTCTTTCTCTTGTACACGGCAGTCTGGATAATCCATCTGCATTTGTGTGGAGGGACGACGGCTTAAACTCAATGTCATACATATGACTGGCAAGGAACAAGGCTGTAACCTGGCTGCTGTCATTGCCGGAATGCCTTTCTTTGGGCTGAAAATGGAAAGCAACGGCTGGTGATCCGTAACCAGTGTGAAACGCTTGCCATATAGGTATGCGTGGAATTTCTTGACGCCCCACACTAGCGCCAGTGCTTCTTTGTCGATTTGTGAGTCGTTTTTCTCTGCATCATTCAACGTTCATGACGCAAATGTAACTGGCCTCTCTGACCCATCTTTCAGTGTGTGTGAAAGGACGGCCCCTAAGGCATAAGGGGGCGCATTTACAAGCCAACTTCACTGGCAGTTCAGGGTCGTAATGCATAAGGACCCGTTCAGATGTGATGAGCCGTTTTGCCTCAAGAAACACATTTTCACACTGTTCTGTCCACCGCCGTGTCCTGTTCTTTTCCAGGAGCTGATTTAGAGGCTGGAGTACTGCTGAAAGGTTTGGGAGGAATCTTCTGTAGTAATTGATCAGTCCCGTAAAAGATATCACTTCTGTGATATTTTGTGGTCGTGGTGCCTCTACCACTGCATCGATTTTGTCCTGTGTTTTATGCAATCCATTGCGGTCAATTTCATGTCCACAGAAGACAATCTTGTCTTTGAAGAACTCACACTTCTGTAAGTTTGTCTTTTCAGGACCTCTTCCAGGTTAGCCAGGTGCTCTTTGTCGGTGTGTCCTGTTATGATCATGTCACCCAGGATACACTGGGTTCCTGGGATTCCTTGCAAAATCTGGTCAGTAGTTCGTTGCCAAATGGCTGGGGCTGATGCAATGCCAAAAACCAGGCGGTTATACCTGTATAGACCTTTGTGTGTGTTTATTGTCAGGTACTGTTTGGAGCTCTCTTCAACCGGTAGCGGCAGGTAAGCCTGTTTCAGATCGATTTTACTGAAGTGTTTCCCACCAGCTAGTGCAGCAAAGATGTCATCCAGATGTGGCAGGGGGTATTGGTCCACATGCAACATTGAATTCACAGTTTCCTTGAAGTTCCCACACATTCTAACAGACCCGTCTTTCTTTATAATAGGAACTATGGGTGTGGCCCATTCGCTTCTGTCCACTTTCGTCAGGATCCTGCAAGCGATCGATTTCCGCTTCCACCTTTGGTCTCAGGGAGTATGGAACAGATCTGGCTTTGCAGATTTTTGGGGTTGCGTCATCTCTTAGTACAAATTTTGCTGTGAAGCCTTTTACTGTTCCCATCTGATCACTGAAAACTGTGTTGTATTTCTTCCGCAAGTGTTCCAGTGTTTGGTCTGTGCCTTTCTCTTTGGACTGGAACGTGTGGAGCATTTTCAAGTCACACCAGTTCAGCTTTATTTTTTAAAGCCATTCCCTGCCAAATAATGGGGGCCAGTTCCAGGCACCACATACAGCTGTAACTGCTGTGTTTGCTCCCCATAACTCAATCTGACCTGCAACGCCCCCATTGGGCTCAATCTCTCTCCTGAGTAGGTCTTCAGCAACACATTTGTGTTCTTCAGCTTGATAGCCTTGAAGTGCTCATTGTAGACAGTAGTGGAAATTATAAACTGCAGATCCTGTGTCCAGCTCCATTTTAAGGGGTTTGCCTTCGATTTCTGGTGTCACCCATATTATGCTACTGCTGGGAGAAGTCATTGTGTTTAACTCCATTGTACCAATTAATCGTTCATCTGAATCACTGCCACTGTTCTCTGCTAGTGCATTCACAGACCCTTTCATTTTCTCAGTTTTCCTGTTGTGACTGAATTTTGCTCTGCATGCTCTTTAAATGTGCCCCCTTCTACTGCATTTGTGACAAATTTCGTCTTTGAAATGGCAGTCCTCTGCTCTGTGACCATCTCTATCACACCTGTTGCTTTTTTTCGGCCACACACTGTCGGCTGCGTGAAAACTTGTGCAGGGAAGTTTGTGATAGGTTAGTATTTCTTTTACTTTGCAACTCAAATGCATCTTTAGTTGCGATTTCCATAGCCATAGCAATTTCAACAGCCTTTGCAAAGGTGAGATCTGATTCTGTGAGCAAACGTTTTTGAATGTGTTCATGTTTCTGTCCACAAACAAATCTATCCCTTAATGTGTCATTTAGGTTCTCTCCAAACTGGCAATGTTCAGACAGTTTATTCAACTCTGCTACATATGTACTAACACCCTCCCCCTCATTCTGATCTCTCTTGTGGAAACAAAAATGTTCCGCAATGAAGAGTGGTTTAGGTGATAGGTGATTTTGCAATATCTCCACAATCTCTGTGAATGTTTTTATTGGAGGGCTTCAGAGGGGCAGTCAGATCTCTTAGCAAACTGTACGTTTTTGGGCCAATTAAACTCAACAACGCTGGTACTCTCTTGTTATCAGCAATGTTGTTTGCAATGAAGTACTGTTCCAGTCGTTCAATGTAAGTTGCCCAATTTTCATCAAACACATCTATTTTTCCTATGCTAGCCATTCTCTTTAGCTCCGGCTCCACGGGTCTTTGTTCTGCCGCCTCGTTCTCGGCAGCTCTCCCCTCGTCATCACTGCTTGCTAGCTGTTGTGCTACAAGGTCAAAATCTTCCTCTCTTCCTACCAGCTCCATCTGCATTCGTGATGCACACTGCAAGTAATTATCCTCGTTGCCATTGTAGTGTCTTAGCTCTTGTCACTTATTTATATAATAAGAAAGACTCTGAATACAAGAAATTGAACTGGAGCTTCACATTTACTAAAAACGAGTTAACATAGAACGTACCAGAATAACATAGAACAACACTGCGCACGATCAAGGGTGCTCCATTCTTAAAGGGGTTCAGTAATTAACAGAACATAACATGTAGGAACTGGGTTCTACAGTTTGAACCCCTGCTGTGTCTGCCACCCCCCCCCCCCCCCCCCCCCATCTAGATGTGTGAAGGTTAGTGTCTTTTCTGTACGGAAGCTAATTATCCATCATTTATGACATTCCTGGGAGTGTGTAAACTTACATTTTTTTATTACCATATCATTTTTGTATGTTCTCTATAGTTATGTACTTGAAAATGTATCAATTGACCAATTCGGCAGACTTGATACAACATTTTGAACAGTAATGCAATGGTTCATTGGATCAGTATAAAACGTTGCACATACACTGCTGCCATCTAGTGACCAAAATCTAAATTGTGCCTAGACTCCTAAGTGATATAATGGCCTTTCTCTTGCATTTCAAAGATGATGAATTATCTATATTATCTTTTACCAGATCTAATGTGTTATATTCTCCTACATTAATTTCAAATTTCCACAAACTTTAAAGAGTTTCTTTTCAAATGGATGTTTTCTGATTTAATCTGAATTTCTGTATATTGTAAAATTTCTTTTTCAAGATGAATTGAGCTTCTCTTGCCCCTCTGACTGTTTTAACATTGACAGTGTAGGTTTGTGCATTTTGAGAGAGACAATAATTATTCTTTTTCATAACTGATGGTGTGTAAAACTGAGCTTTACAAATAATTCAGAGAATAATTTTGCATGTCCTGTATACTATGATACTATAACTTTATTAACAATCTTGCTAAACATGACTAAAACGGTCTCAAATAAACGAAACATTTTAAAGTGTAGTCTCGTTTTTTTTTTAAGTAGCTCATTCCATTAATATTTCAAAAGTGGTTCAAGAGAAAAGGAACAAGATTTCTCAAAAGTTCTGTAGTGCATGAAAAGCTGACAATTTAAATATCACAATGGCATATTTACAATGTCTGAAATGACAGGGATTTACAGAGAGAGACAGTGAGCCAAAGTGAACTAGGTCAAAGGTATTCCACTGACAAAATACAAAAATCAGTGCTCTTGCTCAATGCTCAGACCAATCAGACCATGACATGCCCTCAGCCAGAGTTTGTTTCCTTGTCTGTGAGTGTGACATTCCTAGTCCACCCCACTGGTTAAAAACTGGATGAATCATTGTTGTTTCCAAGTAATTTCAACCCAAAAATGCAGTGTGATGACATTGAATCAACTCGAAAAACTGATTGGATTTGAAAAACGTCATCAACGGTAACGGAATTTCATATTTTTTTCACCCAACTTTTAACCTAAATCCAATGACCTGGTGACATTTTTTTGTTGATTTCACGTTGAATTCACATTAGTTGACAACTCAACCAAATGTAAATCCCCGTCTCATTGGATTGTCAATAGAACCCCAGAACCCAAAAAGTACCCCATCAGCTAGTGAATAAAAGTGTTCTCTCTCCAGTGCTTCTTGGTCCCCAATTGGATCATTTAATATCAAATTCTGAAACAGCCTGGTTAGCCTGACAATATCTGGTACACACAACATCAAGGGGTTTGGGGATGGGAACAGGCTGGAGAGGTGGAGATGTGCTCTTCAGTTTCAAGTGAATAGTGTCTTGTTGACACATAGGTAGTAAGTCAGTGGAAATGACAAAGTCACTACAACAACCTTCCTAACAGTGGTGTTTAGGTAGCCTAGTGGTTAGAGTGTTGGGCCAGTAGAAAAAAGGTTTCTGGATCAAAATCCCTGAGCTAACAAGGTAAAAATCTGTTCTTCTCCCCCTGAGCAAGGCAGTTAATCCATTGTTCCCTGGGTGCTGAAGATGTGGATTAAGGCAGCCCTTTGCACCTCTCTCATTCAGAGGGGTTGGGTTAAATGCAGAAGACACATTTCAGTTGCACAACTGACTAGGTATCCCCCTTTCCCTTATTTGACCAAGTTGACATGAATGACTTGTGTGTGTGTGTGTGTGTGTGTGTGTGTGTGTGTGTGTGTGTGTGGTGTGTGTGTGTGTGTGTGTGCATGTCTGCAGACGCACACCCCAACCTGGTGGGGAAGGTGGCTTGTTTGTGTCAATCGTTATTTGCCGTGGTGCCTCTCATCTCTCAGCCTTTAATCATGGGGAGAGTAGCTCAGTGACCAGCATTTTTAATCAGATTCTCTGTGACCCACTTTGATTGTCCATCTTCCACCGGCATAGAGTTCTCCTACCACGGGTCATATCCCACTAAGTCAGACCCTGAGAGAGGGACAAAAAAAAGGACACTGTCAAAGAGATGTCCTTGTTTTCACTTGTTTAAAGGGGCAATCCAGGATTGAAGCATACATTTTTGGACTTTTAAATTAACAATACCATTGATTATTGAAGAATTTAATTTATAAATGCCTCAGGAAATTATTTCAACTCTCTTAACCCATCAGGACCCAAAATATAAGCTTGTTTTACATCATTCAAACACTGTGTAGATTCTCATGGATGGTCGGTCCATGCATCAATAGCTCCTTGCATCTATAGCTCTGTCTATGAATTGGTGAGTGGTTACATTACTCCAGCCCCATCCCTCAGGTGTTTACCAAAACAAGTGGAAAATCCCAGATTGCCCCCTTAATCCTGCAAATTGCTTTTCTGTTTTGAAGTCCATTGCTGAACCAGATAAACTCAGTGCTTGTATTAAACTCCATGAAAAGCTATTGAGTGGTTTAAACTTTCTCTTTGCTTATTTATTTTTGAATGAGAGTCACATGGGCAAATGAAACCAAACCAAACATGATTAATACCTCCTTTCACTTTGGTGGAGTGGAGTAAATGTTCATTGCCTCCATCAGGAAAGGGATAACAAAAAATTGTTCCATTTGTGATTTCATGCCAAGTTGTGGTTCTGTTCATTTCTGTTTGAGGTGTATGGTATGATTCAACAAATATTACAGATGCAAAAATGTATATAAGATAGCTAGCTAATCACTGAATGGACGGTCCGAGATATACAATAAAGAGATTAAAGTCTGCAGGTTTATCGAACTTCACAGGTGCGCTCATCTTGGTGTTTGATAGGATTAACCTGTGCTGTGGCTTTAGTGTCTGTGTGATGTTACAGCTTGACTATCCTCTGTCTACTGACATAATGCTTTACAAAATGTCAATGTCTGGCCATCTGTGCTATACTATAGGCTGTGCAAATGCCAAACACTAGCTACTGGCTCTCTCTTCCCGGAAGTTCCTACCTTGGGATTTGACATGAAACATGTCCTAATTAGCTTTCGACAGGAAAATAACATCCATTTTAGTTTCATTCATTTGATTTGATACATTTGACAATAGCATACTGACTCTGCAAGGCTCACTAGAAGCTGGGCTAGACAATCTGGACCCTTTCTTTCTAAAATTATCTGCCGAAATTGTTGCAACCCCTATTACTAGCCTGTTTAACCTCTCTTTCGTGTTGTCTGAGATTCCAAAAGATTGGAAAACAGCTGCTGTCATCCCCCTCTTCAAAGGAGGGGACACTCTTGACCCAAACTGCTACAGACCTATATCTATCCTACCCTGCTTTTCTAAGGTCTTCGAAAGCCAAGTCAACAAACAGATTACCGACCATTTCGAATCCCACTGCACCTTCTCCGCTATGCAATCTGGTTTCAGAGCTGGTCATGGGTGCACCTCAGCCACGCTCAAGGTCCTAAACGATATCGTAACTGCCATCGATAAGAAACAATACTGTGCTGCCGTATTCATTGACCTGGCTAAGGCTTTCGACTCTGTCAATCACCACATCCTCATCTGCAGACTCAATAGCCTTGGTTTCTCAAATGATTGCCTCGCCTGGTTCACCAACTACTTCTCTGATAGAGTTCAATGTGTCAAATCAGATGGCCTGTTGTCCGGGCCTCTGGTAGTCTCTATGGGGGTGCCACAGGGTTCAATTCTTGGGCCAACTCTTTTCTCTGTATACATCAATGATGTCGCTCTTGCTGCTGGTGAGTCTCTGATCCACCTCTACGCAGACGACACCATTCTGTATACTTCTGGCCCTTCTTTGGACACTGTGTTAACAACCCTCCAGACGAGCTTCAATGCCATACAACTCTCCTTCCGTGGCCTCCAACTGCTCTTAAATACTAGTAAAACTAAATGCATGCTCTTCAACCCATCGCTGCCCGTACCTGCCCGCCCGTCCAGCATCACTACTCTGGACGGTTCTTACTTAGAATATGTGGATAACTACAAATGCCTAGGTGTCTGGTTAGACTGTAAACTCTCCTTCCAGACTCGCATCAAACATCTCCAATCCAAAGTTAAATCTAGAATTGGCTTCCTATTTCGCAACAAAGCATCCTTCACTCATGCTGCCAAACATACCCTCGTAAAACTGACCATCCTACCGATACTCGACTTCGGCGATGTCATTTACAAAATAGCCTCCAATACCCTACTCAATAAACTGGATGCAGTCTATCACAGTGCCATCCGTTTTGTCACCAAAGCCCCATATACTACCCACCACTGCGACCTGTACGCTCTCGTTGGCTGGCCTTCGCTTCATACTCGTCGCCAGGCCCACTGGCTCCAGGTCATCTACAAGACTCTGCTAGGTAAAGTCCCCCCTTACCTCAGCTCACTGGTCACCATAGCAGCACCCACCTGTAGCACGCGCTCCAGCAGGTATATCTCTCTGGTCACCCCCAAAGCCAATTCCTCCTTTGGCCGTCTCTCCTTCCAGTTCTCTGCTGCCAATGACCGGAACGAACTACAAAAATCTCTGAAACTGGAAACACTTATCTCCCTCACTAGCTTTAAGTACCAGCTGTCAAAGCAGCTCACAGATCACTGCACCTGTACATAGCCCATCTATAACTTAGCCCAAACAACTACCTCTTCCCCTACTGTATTTATTTATTTATTTATTTTGCTCCTTTGCACCCCATTATTTCTATTTCTACTTTGCACTTTCTTCCACTACAAATCAACCATTACAGTGTTTTACTTGCTATATTGTATTTACTTTGCCACCATGGCCTTTTTTGCCTTTACTTACCTTATTTCACCTCATTTGCTCACATTGTATATAGACTTATTTTTCTACCCTGTTATTGACTGTATGTTTGTTTTACTCCATGTGTAACTCTGTGTTGTTGTATGTGTCGAACTGCTTTGCTTTATCTTGGCCAGGTCGCAATTGTAAATGAGAACTTGTTCTCAACTTGCCTACCTGGTTAAATAAAGGTAAAATAAAAAAATAAAAAAATAAACTAGAAGGCACACTCAGAAAACAGTACTTCAGAAAAGTTCTAAATGACTATTACTGTGCCATAATATTCAGATCCAAGAACAGCACTTTAGAGCAAAGCCAACCCCACTGTGAATCACTATGACCTGTGTCTAACCCAGGCAGCAGCACACAAGATAAACACCATGCTGGTTTTACTGACAGTCTCTAGGACACACACCACTTTCGGTCACACACCACTCTAGGTCACACACCACTCTAGGTCCACACCACTAGAGGCCACACACCAATCTAGGTCACACACCACTCTAGGTCACACACCAATCTAGGTCACACACCACTCTAGGTCACACACCACTTTAGGTCACACACCACTCTAGGTCACACACCAGTGTAGGTCACACCACACAATGGCATTTCTCCAGTACTGTGAAAAGCAACATTCTAGAAAGGAAGCGATCAGCTCCATTATTAATCGTAATGTGAAAGCAAACAAGATGACGTTCCTCATGCAGATGGATTTGGAGGAGCTCCATCCAGATCCATCCAGATCATAGCAGTCTAATATGAAAGCCACTATTGACGTCACAATGAACCGGAAGAGGGAACATTATCTGTTGTACACTGTACTGTACTGTTTACTGGGCACCAGTGGGTTAATGACTCAGGGGAAAATCTCAACGAAGGACATTGTTAATGACTAAATGACTATCGCCCCGTAGACCCACTTCAATTAGCTTACCGCCCCAATAGGTCCACAGATGATGCCATATCCATCACACTGCACACTGCCCAATCCCATCTGGACAAGAGGAATACCTATGTAAGAATGCTGTTCATTGATTATAGCTCAGCATTCAACACCATACCCTCCAAGTTCATCATTAAGTTTGAGGCCCTAGGCCTAAACCCCGCCCCGTGCAATTGGGTCCTGGACTTCCTGATGGGCCGCCCCCAGGGGTGAAGGTAGGAAACAACATCTCCACTTCGCTGATCCCCACAAGGGTGCGTGCTCAGCCCCCTCCTGTACTCCCTGTTCACTCATGACTGCGTGGCCATACACGCCTCCAACTCAATCATCAAGTTTGTAGACGACACAACAAGGCTTGATTACCAACAACGATGAGATAGTCTACAGGGAGGAGGTGAGGGGTGTCAGGAAAATAACCTCTTCCTCAACGTCAACAAAATGAAGGAGCTGATCGTGGACTTCAGGAAAAAGCAGAGGGAGCACATCCCTATCCACATTATCGGGACCACAGTGGAGAAGGTGGAAAGCTTCAAGTTCCTCAGCGTACACATCACTAACGATCTAAAATGATCCACCCACACAGACAGGAGGCTGAAGAAATTTGTTTTGGCCCCTAAAACTCTCACAAACTTTTACAGATGCACAATTGAGAGCATCCTGTTGGGCTGTATCACTGCCTGGTACGGCAACTGCACCACCCACAACCGTAAGGCTCTCCAGAGGGTGGGGCGGTCTGCACAACGCATCACTGGGGGCAAACTACCTGCCCTCCAGGACACCTACAACACCCGATGTCATAGAAAGGCCAAAAAGATAATCAAGGACAACAACCACCCGAGCCACTGCCTGTTCACCCCACTATCATCCAGAAGGCGAGGTCAGTACAGGTGCATCAAAGCTGGGAATGAGAGACTGAAAAACAGCTACTATCTCAAGGTTATCAGACTGTTAAATAGCCATCACTAGCACAGAGAGGCTGCTGCCTACATACACAGACTTGAAATCATTGGCCACTTTAATAAATGGAACACTAGTCACTTTAACAATGTCACTTTAACAATGTTTGCATATCTTGCATTACTCATCTCATATGTATATACTGTATTCTATACTATCTACTGTATCTTAGTCTATGCCGCTCTGACATTGCTCATCCATATATTTATATATTCTTAATTCCATTCCTTAACTTAGATGTGTGTGTATTAGGTATTTGTTGTGACATTGTTAGATATTACTTGTTGGATATTGCTTCACTGCCGGAACTAGAAGCATTTCGTTACACCCGCAATAAAATCTGCTAAACACGTGTATGTGACCAATAAAATTTGATTTGATTTGAGAGACATTTTTGGAAGACAATGTACTGTACGTTTTTACTAACTTTACTCAGTAAACATTTGCATTGATATACTCTATTGTGCTTGCTACCTTCAGCCATAACACAATGTTCTTCCTAGTCATCCTCCCAGGGAAACGGCAGGTATTCTCATCAATGCAACAGCTACTTTACTCAAGGATTTCACATCGAAACACACACATCAAATGTACCAAGTTCTTCTTTTCAGAAATGGTGTTACTGGAGCATTTGTAATGCATGACATCAGATATGATGGCTGGTGTGTCAGAAGAACATGTGAGAAAAGTCTGAAAGAAGGCTCCTATTCCATTACTGTGTGACTTGGGGATATAACAGGGTTATTTTAGTATGTGTTGTAGATTGTGTGTATGATCTTGGTCTAGAAGCAGAAAAGATCTGGTTACATTATTCAAGTGGGTAGTGTAGAAACATCTGCCAGACTAGGGTTCCCCAAACCCGGTCCTGAGGCCCCCCTGGGTACACGTTTTGGTATTTGTCCTAGCACTACACAGCTGATTCAAATAACCAACTCATCATCAAGCTTGGATTATTTGAATCAGCTGTGTAGTGCTAGGACAAAAACCAAAACATGCACCCAGGGGGGGCCAGGACCGAGTTTGGGGAACCCATTCCAGACTACTTTTATTATGGAAGATTTGAATATGTTTGATTGCTCTGTATCCCCCCATTGGAATACTAATTATTTACAATTAATATATTAGTTTCTCATAGACAAGCTCTCTTCTGACCCTGTTGCTTCGGCCTCAATCATGCTGTGCCGGAAAGATGGTCCTAATTTTACTTTGGCTGCCTTTAACAGTCTACATTCTCTTAAGGTTTCTTCCTATAGCCAGGAGTTTGTTTAAACTGTTCCAAACACATTGGTTACTTCACTGAATAGATTATTGATAACATATTGGATATTTAACAGTCTTTTGGTTGTATATTTATCAGCTTTTAGTTGAAAGAAATCGCCGCATTCTCACCTATTTATTCTCCGAATGCATCCACAGTTTCACTCATGATGACCACTTTCATCTCTACCTTATGAAACAACCTGGTCTCAGAGCATTGCATATTATTCTATACATAAATCTGAGACACTCCATTTAGTATGATACAGTATGTTACGTTTCTTATGGTATGTATTCATTTCTGGATGTCCATCATCCATTTCGTATATGTTACGAATTTGTTAAACGTACAATATGCTACAAATTAGCAAAATGTACAATATGTTAAGAATTTGCGAAATTAATGATTTGTTATGAATTGCAATTTGTTGTGGCTAACATTAGCTAAGTGGCTAACGTTAGCTAGGCTAGGGGTTAGGTGTTAGGGTTAAGGTTAGTTAGGAGTTAGGTTAAAGAGTTAGCATTAGGGTTAGATAACTTGTTAAGTGATTGCAAAGTAGCAAGTAGTTGAAAAGTTGCTAATTAGCACAAATGCTAAAGTTGTCCGTGATGAAATTCGAACATGCAACCTTTGGGTTGCCAGACGTTCGCATTATACGCCCACCCACCCTGACCAACCACCCTCCTTTCGTTGTTGCCTTAAGTAACCTTCTGTCTTATGTAACCATGTCAAACGTAACATATCATACTCATTTGAGAAACTGGATTTACAAGTATTCTCTTACATCTAGTCTATGAGACCTGTCTAAAAGCACTGGGGAGAATCTGCCAAGGTGCCCCAGGAAAACATTTCAGATGAAATAATATGACAGCTTTATCCTTCTAAACACCTGCTATTAATCCCTAGTCCCATGACTGTCTGATTTCTAAGTGTAACGAAAGTGGTCTCATGTTCCATGAGACATGAAAACTTGTGTTAGCTCTCCAAGCTAATGTAATGCCTAGGCTTTAGGTCAGCAGGCTAATACAGTCTTGTAGCACACAGACGACCTGGGTTAAAACCCAGTCAATCACATTCGTGCCTAGACTCGGTCAATTGATGCCTATCAGCTGCAAGGGTCGTTGTGGAGAGGGGGTTAAAGAATAGGTCATTCTGTAAAAGCATGCTCTTATGATGATTAACCTTGCCTGAGAGGAGAGTTAAAGAATTAAGTCAGTTGGAAACAATATTGGTATTTTTGTTGTTGCTGCTCTTTGTAAAACAACTATAAAGAGCTGGTAAATTATTATTTTTTAATTGGTTATATCTGTTAATTTTCCAATTGTCCAATTTGATCCCCAAGGTAATAACTTGAGCAGTAGGCTAATAGTGTGCCAACTCTTTTCTCTCCCCATATTCTCTGTTCCAACACGTTTCAAGCGCTGAGAAAAAGAGAAGTAGAAGTTAAAATACCTTGAGTTCAGGTGAATAAATGTGTTGTTTTTTTGTATTGTTTAATCCCAAGTTAATTCAATAACGCCATGGAGCTCACTCCATGACACATTTAAGCACACCAAAGAAATTGAAGACACACAGCAAACAAGATTTAAATTCAATGTCGGAACGGATTGAGATGTATTTATGATGAATGGGATATGTGCACAGACATTGTAGGACGACCATGGCATCATCTGGGTTGTTTCTAACAGAGACATGCGAGAAGCTGTGGTGATGATTACGAGCCTGAACCTTGCGCGCGCCTGCAGAATCTATAAAAGAATGAGAGGTGCGTCCGCCGAGCTCAGTGAAGTAAATGAGAGACGATACTCGTTGCAAGGACGGACCTATACAGTGGAGAACAACTTGGATTTAGCAAAAAGACAGCTCCACAGAGAAAATTAATAGGACAGGTATGTTCTAAGTAACATGTAGGCTGCTTTTTTTCCCCTCATCATGAATGTGGCATCTCCTACCAATTTCTACTCCTGAGCATAAGAGGTCTCCAACATGCCATGCTGAGTGATTTGTGAATGAATGAGTTAGCCATGCAACCAAATGACAGTGCGCAGATCCTGGTACCAGAGGTGTGTGAGCAGGTACTGGAGGATAATGCAGGACTGGGTTACGGTGGCTCTACTGGCAACCTGTCGCTGCGCTGCTGGCTACACTTCTTAAGCAAGGAATCTATACTGGAGCTACAGGGAGATGGTTCCAGCATCACAGTGCGTGTGATGATAGCTCTGGTGTACTCTGTCGTGTGTGCACTGGGGCTAGTGGGGAACTCTCTGGCACTCTACCTGCTTCACTCACGCCACAGTCAGAAGCAGTCCTCAATCAACTGCTTTGTAATGGGCTTGGCTCTCACCGACCTGCAGTTTGTTCTCACGCTCCCCTTTTGGGCTATTGACACGGCTCTGGACTTCCGCTGGCCCTTCGGCAAAGTAATGTGTAAGATCATCAGCTCCATGACCATCATGAACATGTACGCCAGCGTCTTCTTCCTGACTGCCATGAGTGTGGCGCGATACTACGCAGTGACCTCGGCCCTCAAGATGCACAGCAGGCGGACGGCGGCAGCCAGCGCCAAGTGGATCAGCCTGGGCATCTGGGTAGTGTCGCTGCTAGCCACCCTGCCCCACGCCATCTACTCCACTAGTGCCCAGCTATACGACGAGGAACTGTGTTTGGTGCGATTCCCTGAGTCAGGCAGCTGGGACCCTCAGCTGCTCCTGGGGCTGTACCAGCTACAGAAAGTACTGCTGGGCTTCGTTATTCCCTTGGTGGTCATCACTGTGTGCTATCTGCTGCTGCTGCGCTTCGTGCTGAGCCAACGCATCAGTGGAGCGGCCAGCTCAGAGGGCTCGGAAGGCCGCCACAAACGCCGGTCCAAAGTAACCAAGTCGGTGGCCATCGTGGTGCTGTCCTTTTTCTTGTGCTGGCTGCCCAATCAGGCGCTGACGCTGTGGGGCGCGCTGATTAAGTTTGACCTGGTGCACTTCAGCAACGCATATTACAACGTCCAGAACTACACCTTCCCGCTGACTGTGTGTCTGGCTCACACCAACAGCTGCCTCAACCCTGTGCTCTACTGCATAATCCGCCATGAGTACCGCGCGGGCCTCAAAGAGCTGCTGCATGCCACACCCTCCTTCAGGAGCCTGGCCAACCTGCTACCCCGCAAGGCCAAGGTGGCAGAGGCTCCCCCTGTCATGATGCTGGTCCAGATGGATGTCTAAAGGCGGGCGGCTCAGCGTCTCTAGTAGACAATGGGCAACAACAAGGAACGCACTCAGCTCTCCAAAATACCAGTTTCATGGAATTTGTTTGTTGTAGTTGTTGGAGCAGCATCACAAGGCAAGCCCATTGGAATGTGTGCGGTGGAAATTAAATAATAATTACATAATATACTGTTTAATTGGTCATACTATGCTGTTTTACTTGGAGAATTGTCTGTATTTTAGTATTTTGCTGATAAAGCTTTGTCTTGTGTGACTTAGTCATGGGTCAGGGCCTACACCCAGCCATTTGGGTGTAACTGTAGTATGTGACATCCTGTTTTAACAATCTACAGTAACTTAGATGTGTGGAAACATGCAGGAAGGAACGGTCAATGGTGGCAACGTCAGCTATCTTAATCTGCACAGACAAGCTAAATCAGCTTTTACACACCATGTTCCGTCCCTGTTTCCACCGGTCTGCTAAACTGCCAGGTCGACAAAATAGGTTGTTATTTTTCTATAAGAGGAGAGAGACAACTGTTTTCATTGTTATTACTTGCTTAATTTTTGCAAATCTTATAAATAGTTGTTTTAAAGAATACATTCTAACCCTTTGGTTAGAAATACCACGACATGTGCCCCAGTTTTTCTCCCCCTACTCAGATTCTCTTTGCCAGATGTGTTTTTCCTCTCTCCTCCGCTGCTTCTCTGCTAGCTAGAGATACATTTAGCAAGCTAACGTTAGATAGCTATCACGATGGTAGCTCGGCTACATAAGGTTACATAACATTCAGATATGCCGCGGGGCAGCCGTTGAACTTTGTTTCCCGAACTCACATCTTCTTTGTCACTAGAAGCCAACGCCTCGAACATACACTATATAAACAGAAGTATGTGGACACCCCGTCAAATTAATGGATTTGGCTATTTCAGCCACACCCGTTGCTGACAGGTGTATAAAATCGAGCACACAGCCATGTGATCTCCATAGACAAACATTGGCAGTAGAATGGCCTTACTGAAGAGCTCAGTGACTTTCAATGTGGCACCATCATAGGATGCCACCTTTCCAACAAGTCAGCTCGTCAAATGTATGCCCTGCTAGAGCTGCCCCGGTCAACTGTAAGTGCTGTTATTGTGAAGGGTAAAACTCTAGGAGCAACAACAGCTCAGCCGGAAAGTGGTAGGCCACGCAAGTTCACAGAACAGAACCATTGAGTGCTGAAGTGCGTAGCGCATAAAAATCATCTGTCCTCGGTTGCAACACTCCCTACCGATTTCCAAACTATTTCTGGAAGCAACGTCAGCACAAGAACTGTTTGTCGGGAGCTTCATGAAATGGGTTTCCATGGCCGAGCAGCCTCACACAAGCCTAAGATCACCATGCTGAACGCCAAGCATCAACTGGAGTGGTGTAAAACTCGCCACCATTGGACTCTGGAGCAATAGAAACGCATTCTCTGGATTGATGAATCATGCTTCACCATCTGGCAGTCTGACGGACCAATCTGGGTTTGGCGGTTGCCAGGAGAATGCTACCTGCCCAATGCATATTGCCTACCGTAAAGTTTGGTGGAGGAGGAATAATGGTCTGGGGCTGTTTTTCATGGTTTGTGCTAGGCCCCTTAGTTTCAGTGAAGGGAAATCTTAACGCTAAAGCATACAATGACATTCTAGATAATTGTGTGTTTCAAACATTTTGAGTAAGGCCCTTTACTGTTTCAGCATGAAAATGCCCCTGTTCACAAAGTGAGGTCCATACAGAAATGGTTTGTTGAGATCGTTGTGGAAGAACTTGACAGGCCTGCACAGAGCCCTAACATCAACCCCATCAAACACCTTTGGGATGAATTGGAATGCAGACGGCGAGCCAGGCCTAATCACCCAACATCAGTGCCGACCTCATTAATGCTCGTGACTGAATGGAAGCAAGTCCCCACAGCAATGTTCCAACATCTAGTGGAAAGCCTTCCAGATGAGTGGAGGCTGTTATAGCAGCAAAGGGGGGACCAACTCCATATTAATGTCCATGATTTTGGAATGAGTTGTTCGTCAAGCAGGTCCACATACTTTTGGTCATGTAGTGTATATGGTTGGATTTGTTGGAATTCTCTCTCCAGATCTTCCTATAGGGAAGCAAATCTCCCTCGGGATGTGGTTAGACACAAAGCTGCTCTCGCTGTCAGAGACGTCTGTGTAGCCCATTGTTCAAACGGTGATGTGTGTGTGTTGTTGACCGAGCTAGTTTAAGCCAGCATACGTACATGCCCACTTTTGCAACATAATGCCTGCCCTTCGAAAAGGAGACTGGAGGCTGCCTTCTCATAATTTATCATAAATATGTAACACGTAGCACTCATGTGAGGGGTCTTAACAGGTTCAAGCCGTACTGCTTCACCCTCCGCTTTGTACCTGCGAGATAAATACAGACCGTCAATCCCCCCATGATCTCCATTAAGGAGGGAATAAATTATCCATTTGTTTTCACTCATTTGAATCAGTGAACTTACTCTCATAGAAAATACTTTTAGCAGCTTATTCTATTCATGAGATGTTGAATTGATGAGAGACTGTCCGCAGGATGCAGGAGTTCATTCAGACAGCACACTAACATGATGTCTGTGTAGGGTGTTATTGTCATGCAATTCAATACCTTGTTATTATTCAAATTATTCATGTCCTCCTGTGCTATAACTGTCCTTAGTAGGTAGATCCTTTAATTCATCAAATAAAACATGAACTCAATTATGGCCTCATTTTATATTGTTTTGATTCAATTTATGTGGTGAACTGTTATTACCAGAGCCTTATACACATGTATGTATATATATGGCACTGTTTATTACTCATAAGATAACCATTGATGAAGGGAAAAAGAGGATGTCTTCATGAAATTACCTCTTTGCTTTGGGGTCAGGTCAGGTTTTGAATAGAAGGTCATAGAGCCAAGTCTTCAAGCTTTGTGGACAAATGTCTCGCTTCAGGAAGCTTGTTGTGTGTGCAAGCAACCGATTAGTAGTGGGAGTATTGTTTTACTCCAATGGACATAGAAACATTTAGTGTGGTGGGAACATACTGTATATGTGATTGAGGTAAGGAATGTACCAGAGGAACATACCAGAAAGCATTTCTCCCAAGTGTTAACTACAGCCGTATGCAAGGTCAGGGTCTCTTTGTTTGTGCACTAGAATGTAAGAAAACAATTATATTTTAAGGAATGGAGAAATTGCAATGTATTGCAACAAAAATACAACCTTGCTTTCGCCGTCTACCTATTAATCACTCATTCTCTGTCACACACACACACACACACACGCAGACACGCACCCACACTGAGCCGCTGCTTGCTTTAAGAGATACAAAGTGAATGTCTTATTGGATATCATCCTCCTACCCATTCATACATCTGTATTCAGAAATCAGTTTGAAGGAAATATATTCAAATAGTGAAATAGTCTAAACGTTCAATGGGATGTGAAATGAAAAAACACAAGTCATGTACTGTAAAGATTATACTGCAAAAGCTCTACAGTATTACTACTGTGATTCATCATTCTCTGTAATTGTGTTGCCTAAGTATATTGTTATATAAACAGGTTTTCTAAGTAATTATGAAAATTACAAGTGAATACATGATCTGCATTATGTAAGACTAATAAATAAACCACTCAACTTGAACATTCTCTTTTGATTAATTGGCACGTGTTAGAATTCAGAGCATGCTGATGGGGATGTATTATCTATTGTTTATCTGACTGGCTGGCCACTGAGGGTCCCAGTGATGAAGTGGCTCTTAATTATGCTGTTAAATACTTGACATTCTCAGCATGTAGACAGGAATGTGGCTCTCCTCTTCCTTCTCACGTAGCGTTCATTCTGACTTCACCAGGCTATTCTGCTCCTGCACTGAAAGACAAACTCTGGTGTTCAAATCTGTCAAACCATACCAAACTTTCAGCCTGAGAAATGATGAGGATTCTTTCTTTTGTCAACCTGTAACAAATAAAATGCTTTGACACCAGCTGGCCATCAAGGGCTGCTGTATCGGCTTAAGGAGCTCCTTTCCCAGGCACTGTTATGTATTAATTAGTCATTGATGGACCAGGGTCCACTGCATATCCATAGAAAATGTATTTGGTATCACCTTCCACATGACTTTTAGCACTTTTTCGACTTAGCCTGACATTGCCTTATAGCAATGCTTAGCTAAACTTTCAGATTCATGATGAGCAAAGAATTTGCAAACCATCTAAGAAATCTAAAATTGGTCACGTTGTGATTGAAAGTGCAAAATCATCAGATGATAAGTAAATTAGCTGACTACAGTCTAGACGTGTGCAATATCTCTCCATTAATGATATTACATATTTAGGCTGATGAATAATACAGGAAGCCCTACTCAAAAAATCCTATAGGATTCCAAGAAAACAAATCTAATAGAAAATCCTATCAGATTTTGGGACCTAGCCTATATTTATTTATTTATTAATTTCACCTTTATTTAACCAAGTAGGCTAGTTGAGGACAAGTTCTCATTTACAACTGCGACCTGGCCAAGATAAAGCAAAGCAGTTCGACACATACAACAACACAGAGTTACACATGGAATAAACAAACATACAGTCAATAATACAGTAGAAAAAGTCTATATACAGTGTGTGCAAATGAGGTAGGATAAGGGAGGTAAGGCAATGAACAGGCCATGGTGATTTTAGGCTATATGATTTTAGCTAATAGAATATAATCCTATAGGAGTACAATAGGACTGGTTCCAAAATCTGATAGGATCTTTCGATTGGATTCTTGTATTGGAATCCTATAGGATCCTATAAGAAAATCCTGGTTCCAAAATCGAATTAAAATGTTCTATTGGTCATGTTGCAAATGAACTTACCTGGAATCACTCCCATATTGTAATGGTGCGTTGAAGAGGTTGAGAAGCTCAAGGAATTATCACTGGTGTGACTAGGCAAAGACAAAGTATGTGCTCTGGAGATGTGTGAGAGAGGCTGTTCCTCAGACTTTAATCTTGATTGCAGTTTAACAAAATTGTTTAAGTTAGCTATGAAATTGTCCAATAAAGCTGTATTTATCCAATTGTAGTGTTCATACATTGTGGTCTGAAATAACAATGAATAGAATAATATCAATACTATGGCTTGACAGGTTATAATATATAGGCAGGGTGATTGTCAGTGTGGGAGATCTTTCTAAAGCGCCTGGTTAAACTGTGCATAAGAGCATTTAGTAAATGTAAATGGTTAAACTAGTGAAAAATACTGTATGTGTACACTATCATCATACATTTAAATGTTAATTTATTTGTACATATTCTATTATTTCATATTGCGCTAATTTCCTGTACGTGGACAAGTACAGTAACAGTCAAAAGTTTGGACCTATTTACTAATTCAAGGGTTTTTCTTTATTTGTACTATTTTCTACATTGTAGAATAATAGTGAAGACATCAAAACTGTCACCTGGAATACATTTCAATTAACAGGTGTGCCATGTTAAAAGTTAATTTGTGGAATTTCTTTCCTTCTTAATGCGTTTGAGACAATCAGTTGTGTTGTGACAAGGTAGGGTTGGTATACAGAAGATAGCCCTATTTGGTAAAAGACCAAGTCCATATTATGGCAAGAACAGCTCAAAAAAGCTAAGGAAACGACAGTCCATCATTACTTTTAAGACATGAAGGTCAGTCAATACAGAACATTTCAATAACTTTAAAGGTATCTTCAAGTGCAGTCGCAAAAACCATCAAGGGCTATGATGACACTGGCTCTCATGAGGATCACCACAGGAAAGGAAGACCCAGAGTTCCCTATGCTGCAGAGGATAAGTTCATTAGAGTTAACTGTACCTCAGATTGTAGCCCAAATAAACAAGTTCAAGTAACAGACACATCTCTACATCAACTGTTCAGAGGAGACTGCGTGAATCAGGCCTTCATAGTTGAATTGCTGCAAAGAAAGCACTACTAAAGGACACCAATAATAAGAAGAGACTTGCTTAGGCCAAGAAACACTAGCAATGGACATTAGATTTATTTTTATTCCAACCGCCGTGGCTTTGTGAGACGCAGAGTAGGTGAATGGATGATCTCCACATGTGTGGTTCCCACCGTGAAGCATGGAGGAGGAGGTGTGATAGTATGGGGGTGCTTTGCTGATAACACTGTCTGTGATTTATTTAGAATTAAATTCACACTTAACCAGCATGGCTACCACAGCATTCTTCAGTGATACGCCATCCCATCTGGTTTGCGCTTAGTGGGACTATCATTTGTTTTTTGACAGGACAATGACCCAAAACACACATCCAAGCTGTGTAAGGGCTATTTGACCAAGGAGAGGAATGCTGCATCAGTGGCAGCAGGTAGCCTGGTGGTTAGAGCTTTGGGCTAGTAACCAAAAGGTTGCTGGATTGAATCTCCAAGCTGACAAGGTAAAAATCTGTCATTCTGCCCCTGAACAAGGCAGTTAAGCCACTGTTCTTAGGCTGTCATTGTAAATAAGAATTTGTTCTTAACTGACTTGCCAAGTTAAATAAAATAAAATATCAGATGACCTGGCCTCCACAATCACCTGACCTCAACCCAATTGAGATGGTTTGGGAGGAGTTGGACCGCAGAGTGAAGGAAAACCAGCCAACAAGTGCTCAGCATATGTGGGAACTCCTTCAAGACTGTTGGAAAAGCATTCCTCATGAAGCTGGTTGAGAGAATTAATTTTTATTTCACCTTTATTTAACCAGGTACGCAAGTTGAGAACAAGTTCTCATTTACAATTGCGACCTGGCCAAGATAAAGCAAAGCAGTTCGACACATACAACAACACAGAGTTACACATGGAGTAAAACAAACATAGTCAATAATACAGTAGAAAAATAAGTCTATATACAATGTGAGCAAATGAGGTGAAATAAAGGAGGTAAGGCAAAAAAAGGCCATGGTGGCAAAGTAAATACAATATAGCAAGTAAAACACTGGAATGGTAGATTTGTGCAAAGTAGAAATAATGGGGTGTAAAGTAGCAAAATAAATAAATAAATACAGTAGGGGAAGAGGTAGTTGTTTGGGCTAAATTATAGATGGGCTATGTACAGGTGAAGTGATCTGTGAGCTGCTCTGACAGCTGGTGCTTAAAGCTAGTGAGGGAGATAAGTGTTTCCAGTTTCAGAGATTTTTGTAGTTCGTTCCAGTCATTGGCAGCAGAGAACTGGAAGGAGAGGCGGCCGAAGGAGGAATTGGCTTTGGGGGTGACCAGAGAGATATACCTGCTGGAGCGCGTGCTACAGGTGGGTGCTGCTATGGTGATCAGCGAGCTGAGATAAGGGGGGACTTTACCTAGCAGGGTCTTGTAGATGACCTGGAGAATGAAGAGAATGAGAAAGCTCTGCACACTCTTGGCAATCATCAAGGCAAAGGGTGGCTACTTTGAAGAATATAAAATATTTTGTTATTTCATAGTTTTAATGTCTTCACTATTATTCTACAATGTAGAAAGTAGAACAAATTCAGAAAAACTCTTGAAATGAGTAGGTGTCCAAAATTTTGACTGGTACTGTATGTGCTACTCACATTTTGACCACATCGGTTGAGTGTAATTGCACACCCTTTTGTTTTACCTCAGATTAGTGATATAAGAATAAAAATGTATACCAATCACCATGACACACAATTGCTTGAAACAGATCAATATCATTGGTTTTGTACAGTTGATTTAGTTATATGCGCTGGCTGTCTTAGGACTTGTATTATCATCAAACTCAAATGGTAAGGAAAATTTGTGACGCGCTTTGTATAATAGTCGCCGGCCACGCACCTATACATGGATTTGAGCGTCAAACTATCACTCAAATAACAGTCAACACTTGTCACTGTTGATATGCTATGTCGGGTCGTGATTCGTTTATGTTAAATAATAAAACAACTGATTTGTTTCCTTTCCCGTTTTGGCAACCTCCCAAAACTTCCATCTGACATTCTAGAATTTAGATGACCGCTTTCAGCAAATTCTCTTCTAACCAGTGTTATGAAAATTATTCTCATATTCAGTGTAGCCTTTGAATAGTGTTAGTTTAAACAGTGCATGCACCCCAAATGTTTGCCCCTGCTCTATTGATTTCAAAATGTGTTGTGTTTGCCTTTCCGCGTTGGTGACCCAGTTGAAAGCAAAATGCAACAATCTAAAATGTTGCTGGTTGTCTTCTACAAGTTGTCCTCTAACCAGTGAGATACATATTATTCCAAGATTCCTTGTGTTGTTTTAGTAAGGTTAGTTTGAACAGGACCTGCAACCAGACCACTCTCTCATTCTATTGATTTCAATGTGATATCAATATGAGTGACTGACAAATAAGTGTTACGTTTCTCTTTCCGTTTTAGCAACCACCAAATCAAAATGCATCACTCCAAAATGTAGCCGGCTGTCTTCAGCTGGTTGTCCTCTAACAAGTGATGTAAACAATATTTCAAGTTTCCATGTGGTTTTTGAGTTGTGTTAGCTTCAACAGCACATACAACCTGATTTCCCCACTAATCAATATGAGTGATTAATTACAACTTTTCAAAACAACTGGGTTTTTGGTGCATATGCAGTTTACAAGGGGCTCGTTTAAAAAAAAAAAAAGTAATATGATTACTATTGTGGCACATGTATGTGTAAGTAGTACATTTTATGTTTAGGTTTTCAATATATCACAAACTGTTTATTGATTTGGACACTTTGACATTGGGCTATTTATCAACAGTTATTGTCAATGGGAAGCAGTGACAGCATCATTTTCAGCTTATGTTTTAGGAATATAAATGGAAGTTTCAACATTCATTTCAAATAGTAGTCTACTTAATTAGGTAAAACTGCTGAATGATTCCAAAAACATGATGTAATTTCTTTATTTTGATGATCTACCAGAAATCTTGAAAACATGGTTAACTTGCTTATAATAAGCCACATATATTTAGCAATAACAAACAATAAAAACATATTTATCATCGGCTATAAAAAAATACAGTGACTTAAAAACAACATGCAAATTGGTACAACTTAGCTAGCTAGCTAGTCAGCTGACAGGCAAAATGTGACTAACAGTAGTTTCTTAGATAGCATAAAAACACGAGCATAAAATACTGTACAATGACGAAAATATTACTAAAACATTGACAACTTCATCAGGAAACATAAGGAAACAAATACGGTACTCACAGTTCCTGCATTCACGCACAGTGAAGGATAAAACAGTTAGAATAATAATGTTAGACAACCAGAGATTCTCTGCACAGCCACAGGTGGTGAGCTGACCTAGAAAGTTAGGTTAATTAACACTGCAAGCTTCTGCTAGCTGTGAGTTCATCAGTCACTCTTAAAGGGACAGGCTTTCTTATAGGTGAATATAGAAATTAATATAGGTCTGTTGTTTCAGATCAATGGAAATGTAATTAATGTTGTTGTATTGTACTTGACCAAATGACAACAAACTATAATTTAATGGGTTCAATTAAGAAACAAAGTTCTAATAGGTTCTGATTGGGGAGATACAAAATCCTATAGGATTGCTCGAATAATATATGGTCCAATATGATTACTCTTCATTCCCAATAGGAAAAAAGAAGTCCAATAGAATTCTAATTTGACTTTTTTATATCCAATAGGAAAAAAGTAGTCCAAAGGGATTACAATCAGATTCTGTTTTTACTGGAAAAAAATCACTAAGCCTAAAGGATTTTTTTTTTTTTACTAGGGAGTATAATTGGTCACAAAGACAGCCTATGAATACCCAAGTACATTGCAATAACCTTTATTCTCCTCAATACTTCATCTTTTCTCCATCTCCCCAAGGTCAATGACTGATTCTTACTGAGTGACTGCCATAAATGACAGGGAGGACTCCAGATGAATTCCTTGCTTTAAAAAAAATGTAGAACCACTCAGTGTCACACCCTGATCTGTTTCACCTGTCCTTGTGATTGTCTCCACCCCCCTCCAGGTGTCGCCCATCTTCCCCTGTGTATTTATACCTGTGTTCTCTGTTTGTCTGTTGCCAGTTCGTCTTGTTTGTCAAGTCAACCAACGTTTTTGTTCTCAGCTCCTGCTTTTTCCAGACTCTCCTTTTTCTCACCCTCCTGGTTTTGACCCTTGCCTGTCCTGACTCTGAGCCCGCCTGCCTGACCACTCTGCCTGAGCCTGCCTACCGTCCTGTACCTTTGTCTCACCTCTGGATTGTTGACCTCTGCCTTCCCTGACCTTTAGCTTGCCTGCCGTCTGTTACCATTGCCCCACCTGTGGTTTACTGACCCCTGCCTGCCTTGACCTGTCAATTGCCTGCCCCTGTTGGAATATTAAACCATTGTCTATTCGACATGTCTGCATCTGGGTCTTACCGAGAAGGTGCTTATCTTTGAGCCCATTAAAGGAAAAGTCCCCTCAAACTATATTTTGGTATTTTCTTTATTAGACCACTGTTGATACAGTCCTCAAATGGTTTGCTTGTCAGCAGTCAAGTTTTCAAGATTTTGGACATTCAAGAAGAAAAGTGTCACCGGCCACATCATTATGATGATGCCAAATATTGTTATTTAAGAACTGTGCCAAGTAAACTCTCACAGTCCTAAAGCATACTATTAATCCCCGGCACTCTCCTCCTAACTTTGCATTTCCAACAACCCCCTCTGTGTCTTCCTTCCTCCCTCTCCTGGTTTCTCACTTTCTACTGCAGCTTTGATCCAACTAAGTATGAAATCGCTACAGTTTTCTAAATGCAAACTTCAGGCACACTTCTCGTGCCCACGCAGATTCATGACAAGGTGTGTCAGGGCAGAGATGCTCCCCTTTGACATCAAAGTCACTTTGACGTGACTCAAAAGTACATGGCAGCTCTCAAATTGAAAATCTCACTGGGGAACGTTGACATTTCTTTTCAAATTCCACCCCTGCTGGTACTTACAAATGGCATTATTTCATGTCTGTAACTTGAAATATGATTTTCGGAAAGTACATTTTAACCCAACATGGTTCCCAGTTGTAATATCTGGGACTTGCTATGGTAAAGGCCTGCTTCTGTCAAAGTAGTAATGAGCAGGTCAAATATGCCAACCCAAGTGCAGCACATTACGAGCAGGTTACCTATATTTGAACCTCTAAGAGCAGTGCTATGAGAGCTCTAATGCCTCTTACAGGATGTCATAATGGACACATGGTCAGTTTAACAAATTAAATATCTCCTGGAAGTCACAAGTGGAGTCAGCAGAGCAGTTTAGAGGGTGACAGAACCAGTCTGATAGCCTTTCAGCTCCCGAGGCATTTCAGCACTAGACAGGAGCCTTTTAAAGTGGAACTGACAGTGTTTTAGCAACATAAAATCATATTTTTTTGAGAAGCAAGCACTTGGATATGGTCATTTTCACATTTTCATACTTTCATAGAATGTTTGGGAATTACGTAGAGTAAAGCATTTTGTGAAAATTCTATAGTAATATAGAGTTCGAAAGCGGCCATCGTTAGGACAATTTCTAGATACTGCAGTCAATAAAATGTAATAAAAACGTGTCAGTCTTGTCTAGGACCAGTCTCTACACAGATCGGTGCGCCATAGCCAATCAGAGCTATAGTAGGCCTATATGCAATTAAGCCATTTTCAACACAGGCCTGCCATCATTCATGTTGAACTGGACTGTGTGTTTACAGGCAGTTGCAACAGCGCGACTTTAGATCAGTAGAACGCATTCGCAAAAAGCCACAAAATACACCTGAATGGATTTCTGCAAATATGTAAATACCACAGGAGTCCTCTTACTTTTGGGAACTTTACAGTCCTATTGATTAAACAAGCATGAACAGGTAGGCTCTCTCTCCTTCAGTTGCCTATGCACAACAACAACAGCAAGATCAACAACTAATGTTAGCCAGAGCGAGATGAGCTAAAATCTAACGAGGGAACAGTAGATAAACCCTCTCAAACTTTTTTCAGCTTGTTGTTGGCCGTCAAAACTACTCTGATAAACAATGTGTAGTACTGTAAGCTAACGCACTTCTGTACATTGTGCTGTAACGTACAATTGACCTTATTTTAGCGCCCAAAAAACGTAATCTTTCCATGTCAACTGTAATATGAATACCATTGTATTCAAGCATGTATATGCACAATTTTTCCCCTTTCCAGCAAAATCAATGACGAGACCTTCATGCTGCCTGTCTGCATGATTGAAGAAGGCAATAAGCTCCGTCGGGTCTTTTTAAAACTGACGGGTGGGGAAGTGAAACCTACTGCGTGATAGCGAAAGGGGGAGATAAGGCGTGTGGGGAAAAGGCTTTTTTCACCCGATCTGTCACTTATCACTTCTAAAATGTAAAAACACTATAAAGATTTTATATAACGTGTCATTACATACCTATATGAAGGTTTGTGTCGAATTTGAATCGGGTTTTTAGGGCGGCGCTAAAGTCATCATCAGAAGTAAACAGCGGCTGTCGCGGCCTTTGAGAGTCATGATGGCTTGCAGTGATGACGCAAAAAATTAATGCATTAGGTTGTACAATTGACTTGGTATCCCCCCTTACCCTGTCCCTTTCTTATTTTTAAACTGTGAGAGAAGTTGGTGGAGAGAGGCTGTTCAACACAGAATGAGTTGCTTTATACGTGCTATATGTCACAATTTAACGTACAGCGTCGGAGGGGTGAGTTTTTTCAACTTTCCCCCAATACTATTGTCCATTACCATGTCAATCAATGCTTGTAGTTCACACCCCAGATTGTGATGCCAATACAGTCACTACAGTCCCATTAGTTTTCATTGCAGCCTCGTTTGTATGCCGCGGTTGCACAAATTTCTATGGAATGGTTAGTCAACAGTACTAGTGGTAGCTTGTTCCAACACATGTTTTGACAACTGAAGAGGACCTTGCCTGCATGCCCACCCATTTGATCGATGCCAAATACATTTGATTGACAACTGTGGATCGTCGTACAAGTTCAGCATAGCTAGCTAGCAAAGTGTTTCACATTTCTTATATCTTATGTAATCATACCAAACTTAACTTATCATACTCATTTGAGTGTCCCGGATTTACATTTACTATGTTATGTCTAGTAGTCTATGAGACCAGTCAGCATAAACTGGGAATTTTATATTTTTCACAGATATTATGATTGTCTGTTTGTTTCATTTCTGCAAAGTAGTTAAATGCTGTCAGTTCCACATACAGAGTGCAAGGACCCATGAAAAAAGGCTTAAGAGATGTGATGACTCATCTGTAATTGTATGAATCATCGCACGAATGCTAAATGTTCGGTTCATATGTAACCTACAGCGCTTTCAGAAAGTATTCTACCCCTTGACTTATTCCACATTTTGTTGTGTTACAGCCTGAATAAAACATTTATTAAATAGATTTTTTCTCTCACCCATCTATACACAATACCCCATAATGACAAAGTGAAAACATGTTTTTAGAACTTGTAGTAACTTGACAAGGAATGCCCACACACATTTCAATATTACTTTCCTTTACTTTCAACCTAAGAAATAAAAGGTGTACAGCCATGTACAAATGGTACAAATACAGCAAAATGATACAGCCCATTCAACAGGTGGTAGAGTCGCATTGTGCAGATCCGACTCTGGGTGTTGATGTCCTCAAACGGGAAAGGTCACGGTCAATGCCAATGCCAATAATAACCATATACACATGAATAGCAAACATACTATACTGCAGGTAAGTACAATACATATTCCATGTAATTATTTATATAGTGTCCACACAATAACAGAACTTTAAGTAAATTAAATACAGAAATATTTCATTTACATAAGTTTTTACACCCTTTGAGTCAAATATATGTTAGAATTACCTTTGGCAGCGATTACAGCTTTAAGTCTTTCTGGGTAAGTCTGTAAGGTTATTGTCCTGCAGAAAGGTAAATTTGTCTTCCAGTGTCTGTTGGAAAGCAGACTGAACCAGGTTTTCCTCTAGAATTTTACTTCTTAGCTCTATTCCGTTTCCTTTTATCCCAAAAATGTAACTAGTCCTTGCCGATGACAAGCATACCCATTACATGATGCAGCCACCACCATGCTTGAAAATATGAAGAGTAGTACTCAGTCATGTGTAGTGTTGGATTTGCCTCAAACATAACGCTTTGTATTCAAGACATAAAGTTAATTTCTTTGCCATTTTTTTGCAGTTTTACTTTAGCTTGTTATTGCAAACAGGATGTATGTCTTGGAATATTTTTATTCTGTACAGGCTTCCTTTTTTTCACTCTGTCAATTAGATCAGTATTATGGAGTAATGACGATGTTGATCCGTCCTCAGTTTTCTCCTATCACAGCAATTAAACACTGTAACTGTTTTAAAGTCACCATTTGCTTAGTTGTGAAATCCCTGAGCGGTTTTCTTCCTCTCCAGCAACTGAGTTAGGAAGGACACCTGTATCTTTGTAATGACTGGGTGTATTGATACACCACCCAAAGTGTAATTTTGGTCAAAGGGATATTCATTGTCTGCTTTTTTTTTATTTTTAGGTGCACTTTTTTTACCAATAGGTGCCCTTATATGTGAGGCATTGGAAAATCTCCCTGGTCTTTGTGGTTGAATCTGTGTTTGAAATTCAATGCTCGACTGAGGGACCCTACAGATAATTTAATGTGTGGGATACAGAGCTGAGGTAGTCATTCAAAAGTCATGTTAAATACTATTATTGAACACAGTAATTCCATGCAACTCATTATGTGACTTGTTAAGAACATTTTTATTCCTGAACTTATTTCACTTATTTCAGGCTTGCCATAACAAAGGGGTTGAATAGTACTTATTGACTCAATACTTTTCAGCTTTTAATTTTTAATTAATTTGTAAACATTTCTGAAAACATAATTCCATTTTGACATTTGTGTGTAAGCCAATGACAAAATCAAAATGTAATCAATTTTAAATTCAGGCTGTAACACAGCAAAATGTGGAAAAAGTCAAGGGGTTCTAATACTTTCTGAAGGCACTGTAGGTAATGAATATGACAGAGCGCTAGTCATCCCGTAACTACGTGATAATAATTGGGATCTTGGGGTACGGCCTCGT
The DNA here is from genome assembly GCF_965601325.2 of Salmo salar. Taxonomy (NCBI): domain Eukaryota; kingdom Metazoa; phylum Chordata; class Actinopteri; order Salmoniformes; family Salmonidae; genus Salmo; species Salmo salar. The sequence goes on from NC_138313.1 coordinate 33,824,883, forward strand.
TGCTGCAGTTTGATGGTGACCTTTACCAGCTGCTCCGGCTTTGATAATGATCGTGTTCAGCTTGGGGACAATAGAGCAGCTGAAATACCAGCCCAGTCAGTGTTTCAAGCCTTATCGCTCTGTCACATTGTAATAAACCTCTTTCTCTCTCCCTCTGCACCAGCCAGCATCAGGGGAGGCTTAGCAGATGCTTTCAGCCTGTTCCTTGCCATCATTATCACCTGCGTCAGGACAAGCAACGAAGACAAAACAACTTTACAAGCTCAATCCAGGTGTGCTGTCAAGGCCCATAAAGGTTGATTTGTGACATTGTGTCACAACTTGACCTTGTCATGTTTTATAGATTGATGATATTTGAACCTATAAACTACACATGACAAGTGTCAGAAAGTGATCCCATTGAAGTACACAGTTTGGTATTTATACTGTATACACCTAGGCTACCCAAAAGTTGAAATTAATAGAAAACCTCTCATCCAGTAAAATGGATTGATTCATTAACTGATTGGGTTTAAATTGAGCTTTTCCTGATGCTCAGGGGGTGGGATGGGGAGTAATCAAAAACACACTTTACGTAAAGCTTTGAGAATATCATTGTTGAGTGTAAGCAGGCAGGTAGCATCAGGAATACGTATTATTCCATCCAAGTCATATTTACGGATGATGACATTTAGTATGCTGAATTATGGACGATTCAATGGTTTAGCTGTGCTGTGAGACACAATGGAGTCATGTGGTGGCTTGTTTGTTACTTGACCAATGTATTTCTACTAGTATTATAACTAAAGTTCTGTCACATTGACTAACTCTGATATTGAATCAACCACACAAAGATTATCAGCAGGGTTTCTCTGCTATTTAAGTCACTTCTATTTGAATCATATTAATCCAGCTATTTTTGACGTGAGTTCACCCACGGATATTTCTGGGAATCAGCGATTGAGTGACGTCTGTGACAACACCTCCTTCAAAACCAGGGCTGGGAGATTCACAGGATGTTCAGTTTAAATTATAGCAATGCCTTCTCTGTGAAATGATTTGACTTCTGAGCAAAATGAGCATGTCGTCCAGCTTCTCACTGTTGCTCAGCAAAGACAACATTTGTCCTATTTTCAAAAGAGCTTTTTCTGTTTCCCAAAAATTGCTGTAGCCTATATCTGTGAATGGCTCCCCCTGAGCAGGAATTAACTTTTATCTTGCAGAGTATTTTGTTAAAGTTCTCAAGGGAAAAAAATGACCTACTGTAACGGCTGTCTACGGAAGAAGTGGACCAAAATGCGGCGGAGTTAGGGTTCGTCATTTTTAATGTCACGAACACTATGCAATTCACAAAAACAACAAAACTGACAGCCAACACAGTCCTGTCAGGTGCAACAACTGTGACAAGAACAATTACCCACACCACACAACGGAAACGTAGGCAACTTATGTGTGACTCCCAATCAACCACAACCCTCTACAGCTGTGCTTGATTGGAAGTCACACGGCCAAAATTAAATGAAACAATAAAACACTCACTCCCTTCTGCCACGTCCTGACCCAACTACACCCTCTACTGGTCAGGACGTGACAGTACCCCCCCCTCAAGGTGCAGACCCCGGGATGCACCTAAAAAAAGGAAAACACACAACAACAAAAAAATCCCCAACAAAAAGGAACACCTAAACAATAAGGGAGGGAAGGGAGGGTGGCTGCCGTCACCGACGGCACTGTGCTACACCCTCCCTCCCCAACCCACCTATCCTGGAGGTGGCTCAGGTGCAGGACGTGGACCTCGCTCCACCTTCGGCGTCGCCCACTCTGTTGGCGCCGATCGCTGCGCCGGGCAGACGGGCCACTCGGGCTGACCCTGGCAGACGGATCACTCTGGCTGGGTCGGAAGGCATGCGGGCCACTCGGGCTGGGCCGGAAGGCATGCGGGCCACTCGGGCTGGGCCGGAGGGCAGGAGGACCACTCGGGCTGGGCCGGAGGGCAGGAGGACCACTCGGGCTGGGCCGGAGGGCAGGAGGACCACTCGGGCTGGGCCGGAGGGCAGGAGGACCACTCTGGCAGATCCTGACAGGCCGGGCACCCTGGCAGATCAGGGCAGGCGGGCCACTCTGGCAGAACAGGGCAGTCCGGCCACTCTGGCAGAACAGGGCAGTCCGGCCACTCTGGCAGAACAGGGCAGTCCGGCCACTCTGGCAGAACAGGGCAGTCCGGCCACTCTGGCAGAACAGGGCAGTCCGGCCACTCTGGCAGAACAGGGCAGTCCGGCCACTCTGGCAGAACAGGGCAGTCCGGCCACTCCGGCAGAACAGGGCAGTCCGGCCACTCCGGCAGAACAGGGCAGTCCGGCCACTCCGGCAGAACAGGGCAGTCCGGCCACTCCGGCAGAACAGGGCAGTCCGGCCACTCCGGCAGAACAGGGCAGTCCGGCCACTCCGGCAGAACAGGGCAGTCCGGCCACTCCGGCAGAACAGGGCAGTCCGGCCACTCCGGCAGAACAGGGCAGTCCGGCCACTCCGGCAGTTCAGCGCAGTCCGGCCACTCCGGCAGTTCAGCGCAGTCCGGCCACTCCGGCAGTTCAGCGCAGTCCGGGCAGCTCCGACGACTGTTGACTGGCGGGCAGCTCCGACGACTGTTGACTGGCGGGCAGCTCCGACGACTGTTGACTGGCGGGCAGCTCCGACGACTGTTGACTGGCGGGCAGCTCCGACTCAGGATTCACCAGGCTGGGGAGACATAACGGAGGCCTGGCTCTGGGCGCAGGCCCTGGACTCACCAGTCTGGGAAGGCCCGCTGGAGGCCTGGTTTGAGGAGGTGGCACAGGAGAGACCAGGGTGGAGAGACCCACTGGAGGACCGGTCCGTGGAGGAGACACGGGCTTGACCAGGATAGGGAGATCCACTGGAGGACTGGTCCGTGGAGGAGACACGGGCTTGACCAGGATAGGGAGATCCACTGGAGGACTGGTCCGTGGAGGAGGCACGGGCTTGACCTGGATAGGAAGACATGCAGGAGGCTTGGTTCTGGGCGTAGGCACAGGACGTGCAGGGCTGGGAAGACATACAGGAGGCCTGTTTCTGGGCGCAGGCACAGTCTTTACCAGACAACCAGCACGCACCTCAGGACGAGTATGGAGAGCTGCCTCAGGTGACATCATTCCCACGACACGCTCATTAGGGCGAATGCCGTACTTAATGCACCATACTAGCAGCTCTCTCATCTCTCTCTCTCCTAATTTCCCCATTAATCCCGTCACAGTCTCTGTCTCATATCCCTCGCTCACCTCCAATGTCATCCCGACTGGCTCTGGTTCCGACCTCAGCTCCACCGACTGTCCCGTGTGCCCCCCCCAAAAAAATTATTGGGGCTGCCTCTCGCGCTCGTTGCGCTCTCTCTCCTCATAATAGCGCCTCTCCGCTCTCGCCGCTTCAATCTCCCACTGCGGGAGGCGATATTCCCCAGCCTGAGTCCATGGTCCCTCTCCGTCCAGGATCTGTTCCCAAGTCCATTTGTCCATAACTCTGTACTCCTGCTGCTCCTTCCTCTTCCGCCGCTTGGTCCGGGTTTGGTGGGTAATTCTGTAACGGCTGTCTACGGAAGAAGTGGACCAAAATGCGGCGGAGTTAGGGTTCGTCATTTTTAATGTCACGAACACTATGCAATTCACAAAAACAACAAAACTGACAGCCAACACAGTCCTGTCAGGTGCAACAACTGTGACAAGAACAATTACCCACACCACACAACGGAAACGTAGGCAACTTATGTGTGACTCCCAATCAACCACAACCCTCTACAGCTGTGCTTGATTGGAAGTCACACGGCCAAAATTAAATGAAACAATAAAACACTCACTCCCTTCTGCCACGTCCTGACCCAACTACACCCTCTACTGGTCAGGACGTGACACCTACATACATTATAACTCAGAACTTAATTAAAAATCATTCACTTGCCAGTTTCAATAGTTGTGAAGTCATCTAAGAAAAAAACTAAAGCAAGTAAAGTTAATTGGTAATCGCTGAAGAATGTAAAGTAATGCAAAGCTATGTGTGAATTACGGGGGCCCAGGGACATGAGTCCCCCTGTCTCTAAATAATGCTAATTGAACCATTCTCCTATTTGTTTAAAATGCAATTTGCACTGCTACAGCGGTCAATATGAAAATGAAAACTTATTCCAAATTAAACTAACACACCCACCTCTGTGTCAACAAAAAATAAATCCCCATGTGGCTGCACTTGTCATTCTGGGACAGCCCCGTCTCTCAGCCCCTTTTCAGGTTTCCCAACTTTTCTTTCTACAAAAAAGGTCCTTTTGTCAACAACGTACATGATAAAATACCACAATTTACTATAGAATACTTCAGTACTTACTATATAATTATATAGTTAACTGTAGTTTACTGTAGAATACTATACAACACTTTATAAACTAGGTGGTTCGAGCCCTGAATGCTGATTGGCTGACAGCCGAGGTATATCAGACCGTATACCACGCGTATGACAAAACATTTATTTTTACTGCTCTAATTACATTGGTAACCAGTTTATAATAGCAATAAGGCACCTCAGGGGTTTGTGGTATATGGACAATATACCACGGCTAAGGGCTGTATCCAGGCACTCCACGTTGCGTTGTGCAGTCGTAAGTCGCCAGAGCTGCCCGCCAGTCGTAAGTCGCCAGAGCTGCCCGCCAGTCGTAAGTCGCCAGAGCCGCCCGCCAGTCGTAAGTCGCCAGAGCCGCCCGCCAGTCGTAAGTCGCCAGAGCCGCCCGCCAGTCGTAAGTCGCCAGAGCCGCCCGCCAGTCGGGAGTTGCCAGAGCGGCCCGACTGCCCGGAACCGCCAGAGCGGCCCGACTGCCCTCCGGGTCTGCCAGAGCGGCCCGACTGCCCTCCGGGTCTGCCAGAGCGGCCCGACTGCCCTCCGGGTCTGCCAGAGCGGCCCGACTGCCCGGCGCTGCCAGAGTGGCCAGATTGCCCGGAGCTGCCAGACTGCCCCATCGGCCAGGATCAGCCAATCGGCCCAGAGTCTGCCGATTACGAAGAACCAAGGGAGTCGAGCAGCAACCCTGAACTGAGTAAGCCTGACAATCCAAAACTTAAAATGATTAACTGTTCAATTAATGAGTCTGTATACAGGGTGGAGAAGAGGAGGTCTGCCCAGGATCCAGAGCAAGGGGAGTCTGCCTACGGTCCAAGGCTGATCGGGGTCGGCACTCTGGAGGACAATAGGCCGGAGCCTGAACCACCACCTGCATAGGTGGGTTGGGGAGGGGGGGTGTAGCACAAGTGCCGTCGGTGACGGCAGCCACCCTCCCTTCCCTCCCTTTACTTTAGGGGGATTTTTGTTGTTGTTTGGGGTTTTTGTTTTTCTTGAGATGCTTCCGGGGTTAGCACCTTTAGGGGGGGGGGGGTACTGTCACGTCCTGGCCAGTATAAGGGTTAATTGTCATTGTAGTTTGGTCAGGACGTGGCAGAGGGTATTTGTTTTATGTGGTTCGGGGTGGTGTTTTGGTAAAAGGGTGTTTGATTTAGTATTTCCGGGTTTTTGGTTTATGGTCTATGTTTATGTATTTCTATGAGGAGTCTAGTGAGTGTGTTTCTATGGTTGATTAATTGGGGTTGGGACTCTCAATTGAAGGCAGGTGTTTTCTCTTTGCCTTTGATTGAGAGTCCCATATATTAGGGTGTGTTTTACATTTGTGGGAGATTGTTCTTTGTCTAGCATGTATGAACCTGAGAAGACAGTCAGTATATCGTGAGTACGTTGTTTATTATTTTGTGTTCACTTTTGAGTTAATTAAACTTCAAGATGAACATTCATCATTCTGCTGCATATTGGTCCTCCTTTTCCAATGATGATTTCGCCATATCGTCTGACGACGACGAAATCCCTGACAATGAACATTCGCAGGTAGCCTACTTTTTTAAGTATTTTGTTTGACAATAAGATGAAAACATCACGACTGGTTGTGTTCATGCCAAATTAAAAGGTAGGGGAAAAAAGTGCCATTAAATTCTGAAGAAAAAAATGACTGGCACGGGCAAGCGTGTGCACACATAGGAGGTCTGTGAAAAGAATGTCACAGTATACTTTTCACTCTGATGCGAAACAATTGGAAACAAAATGTGCACCTCTCAAGGTTGCTTTACCGTGGAAACAAACTGAATGCCTTTGAAGCTAACTCATTCTTACATTGTGTGCAAGTCAAAAAGAAACCTCAAGATCATTTTTGCCTTTTGAGAAAAGTAGAAAACTGGAACGGCATACATATGAAGTAGCATTTGCTTCCTGGAAAGATGTCCGTTTTTGATGTTAAAATAAACATGTAACCCTTTGCTGTTGTTTGCACACCATGTTGTGACAGGCTGTGGCCTAGATTCCTAATGTGGGATCAGATTCATGTGAATTTAGGACATGCAAATCATTCAAAGTTTTCAGATGCATAATTCATTAACCCTAAAAGCACCATCCTATTTTTCGCTTAAAAGCATCCAAATGTCAGACAAAAAGCAAACAGTGTTTGTTGTTTGAAGTAATGTCTTTGTTGTTGTAATATCGCCAACGAACATGGCAGTTTCACAGCTACGAATTCCAACTTAAAAAAAAAAAATCATGGTAAATGATGCTGTTTGTTTTGTCAGTAACGAGTTGCTTGACAAAGTCCTAACATTTCAATTTGATTTAAAAAAGGGTTTTGAAATTATGGTTCATTATGGTGGATTGAAAAATAACAATGTACAAATGATGTAGATTGACATTTGCCAGCAGCAGTTCCAGTGTCAACTCAATTCTCAATCCAATTATGTGGTAGAGCCACTTTTCGAATCTGCTCTCAAATGGTCCAAGAGATAAACACTAGAGTTAAAGGCCCAGTACAATCAAAAACATGACTGTGTTTTCAACCTGTCCTCAGGTGTTTTACTACATTTCAGCCTGTTTTTGTGGGATGGAGTTTTGGCCTTCCATGCAATAAATTTGTTAATAGACCAATAAAGAAAGAGAGTTGCAAATCTCTCCGCCAATGAAAGCTAATTTTCAGTTTTCCCCTCCCCACTCAGACCTAGCAAAATTCTTGCTTGAGAAAATGCCCTTTGTTAAGAAGCTATTTTTGTTTATTTTTGACAATTTTAATTGAAAACAATCACAGTAAGGTACTTCATTGTAACCCAGAAACTATTGGATATTGAGAAAAAAAACGGCTGCATTGGACCTTTAACATTACCATCTATCAGTGGACAATGTTTCAATACTTAGCTTTCAGTGCAATGTACTACTTTCATTCAATTATTTTGTGTGTACTAGATTGCCGATTGACCATTACCAAGAAAATACATCTTATTCCAAAATCATGGGCATTAATATGGAGTTGATCCCAACTTTGGTGCTATAACAGCCTTCACTCCTCTGGGAAGGCTTTCCACTAGATGTTGGAACATTGCTGTGGTGACTTGCTTCCATTCAGCCACAAGAGCATTAGTGAGGTCGAGCACTGATGTTGGGTGATTAGCCCTGGCTTGCAGTCAGCATTCCAGTTCATCCCAAAGGTGTTCAACGGGGTTGAAGTCAGGGCTATGTGCAGGCCATGCAAGTTCTTCCACACCTATCTTGATAAACCATTTCTGTATGGACCTTGCTTTGTACACGGGGGCATTGTCATGCTGAAACAGGAAAGGGCCTTCCCCAAACTGTTGCCACAAAGTTGGAAGCACAGAATCATCTAGAATGTCATTGCATGCTGTAGCATTAAGATTTCCCTTCACTGGAACTAAGGGGCCTAGCCAGAACTAAGAAAAACAGCCCCAGACCATTATTCCTCCTCCACCAAACTTTACAGTTGACATTATGCATTTTGGCAGGTAGCGTTCTCCTGGCATCGGCCAAACCCAGATTAGTCCATCGGACTGCTAGATGCTGAAGCGTCATTCATCATGCCAAAGAATGTGTTTCCACTTCTCCAGAGTCCAATGGTGGCAAGTTTTACACCACTCCAGCCGACACTTAGCATTGTGCATGGTGATAGGCTTGTGCACATGGTGGTCCTGTTCTGTGAGCTTGTGTGGCCTACCATGTGGCGGCTGAGCCGTTGTTGCTCCTAGACGTTTCCACTTCACAACAACAGCAATTACAGTTGAACAAGGCAGCTCTAGCAGGGCAGAAATTTGACAAACTGACTTGTTGGAAAGGTGTCATCCTAAGACGGTGCCATGTTAAAAGTTACTGAGCTCTTCAGTAAGCCCATTCTCTGCCAATGTATTACCATGGAGAGTGCATGGCTGTGTGTTCTATTTTATACACCAGTCAGCAACGGGTAGGGCTGAAATAGCCAAATCTACTAATTTGAAGGGGTGTCCACATACTTTTGTTTGTGTGTGTATATATATATATATATATAGTGTATTTTCCAGGTGTTCCATGGGGCTGAGAGCTTTGTTGTCATTTAGGTCAAATATTTACTACTTTAACCACAGAGCATCCACAAATCATTGCATTCAAACCTTGTATTGAATAACTAAATAATCTATTCAGTTATTTATTTATATACTCTCAATTATTTTAAGGTTGAGTAAATAAGAATTTTGTTTACAAATATGCCGACATCTTTATTACATGTAAGTGGTTTAGGATTAGTGAATGCCATAATGTAGTTATTTTGCTAAATACTCTACATCTCCCTATTAGCTGAAATCATATTTTTTTCAAAGCTATTCTTTTAGCTCTTGTGCTAGCTATTCTGTCCGAACAGAGTCACAAATCATGGGAATTTGTTGTGTAATACAGACCTTGACTCCTTCCGAGTCATGAGTTGCTAGGCAATCCTCCTGCACTTGCTTGTGCAGGCCTGCTCCCTCAGTGGCTAAAGCCAGTGTGAGAAATGTGCTAACAAATGTTTGTGCGAAGAAACTAAATAAATACTGCACTCTGACCCACAAAATGTATTTGCTAGATTCATGATAGTGTTGTTAGACTAAGCCAGTGAACTTCAAAACGTGATGTAGTTTTATTGGCAGCTGAATTGAATCTGCTAGCTTCTGACATGACTTACTGCATCTTTAATATATTCAAGAGGAGACATCTTTCCTCAAAATCAAAGTTTGTAAGCAGTTTTTAGACATCAAAAGGGTGTACTGTTTAGATGAGTTCATGTCACACCGTCTGATATGTAGATCCAGCTACACTCCCGTCCATATGTATTTGGACAGTGAAGCTAAAATGTTGAATGATGTGAGTAGATAAGATGTTTCTGAACACTTTTCAATTAATTCTGATAATGCAATGATTAAGAAAAATCATGAATAGTGATGAGTAAAAAGGTCATAGAGACTACAGCATACCATGCTAACCATTACCAATACATGTTTTTATAAAAGTGACTCCAAAATGTCACAGTACATTATTCACCATTCAGTTCATATTGGGCAAAATATAATCCGAAACACAACCAAAACAACTGCAAATGCATCCAATGAGTTTGTCACAATCTTGATGTAATCATTGAGTGCAAGGAATATGGGACCAAATACCAAACTTAACTACAATACTGCTAAAAAGTGAATTCGTGCAAATACTTATGACTTCTTCAAATGATAGGACTAGATATATAGTGTTTTAATTTCTAAATTGTAAAACATACAGTACCAGTCACAAATTTGGACACACCTACTCATTCATGGGTTTATCTTGATTTTTACTATTTTAAACATTGTAGAATACTAGTGAAGACATCAACACTATGAAATAACATGGAATCATGTAGTAACCCAAAAATGTGTTAAATACAAATATATTTGAGATTCTTCAAAGTATCCACCTTTTGCCATGATGACAGCTGTGCACACTCTTGGCATTCTCTCAAACAGCTTCCTGGGGTAGTCACCTGGAATGACTAGGTGTGCCTTGTTAAAAGTTTATTTATGGAATTTCTTTCCTTCTTAATGTGTTTGAGCATATCAGTTGTGTTGTGACAAGGTAGGGGGGTATACAGAAGATAGCCCTATTTGGTAAAAGACCAAGTCCATAGTATGGCAAGAACAGCTCAAATAAGCAAAGAGAAACGACAGTCCAGCATTACTTTAAGACACAAGAACTTCAAAAGGGCAGTCGCAAAAAAAATCAAGCGCTATGATGAAACTGGCTCTCATGAGGACCGCCAGAGGAAAGGAAAACCGAATTACCACTGCTGCAGAGGAAAGGTTCATTAGAGTTAACTGCACCTCAGATTGCAGCCCAAATAAATGCTTAACAGAGTTCAAGTAACAGACACATCTCAACATCAACTGCTCAGAGGAGACTGCGTGGATCAGGCCTTCATGGTCAAATTGGTGCAAAGAAACCACTACTAAAGGACACCAATATGAAGAGACTTGCTTGGGCCAAGAAACTGTGACGTGATGAGGTTGGACCCAGGTGCAGAGAAGAGACCAGACAAGGAATCAGTGGTTAATGACGCACATAATACTTTACTGAGAAACGGTAGCCGCAGGATCACAGTACACTTGAAAAACAACAAACACTAAGTCTCAAAAACTCACTCAGGAAACGCACGCACGCACAGTAAACAATTCAAGCTTCTGCAAAGGACAACAGAAAACACACCTCTTTTAACAAGGAAATCATAATGAGTAACACACCTGGAAATCTGTCGTTTGGTCTGATGAGTCCAAATTTGAGATTTTTGGTTCCAACCACCATGTCTTTGTGAGACGCAGAGTTGGTGAATGGATGATCTCTGCATGTGTGGTTCCCACCGTGAAGCATTGAGGAGGAGGTGTGATGGTGTTGGGGTGCTTTGCTGGTGACACTGTCAGTGATTTATTTAGAATTCAAGGCATTCTTATTTAGAATGCTACCACAGCATTCTCCAGCGATTCGCCATCCCATCTGGTTTGCAATTAGTGGGACCATCATTTGTTTTTCAACAGGACAATGACCCAAAACACACCATCAAATCAAATGTATTTATAAAGCCCTTCTTACATCAGCTGATATCACAAAGTGCTGTACAGAAACCCAGCCTAAAACCCCAAACAGCAAGCAATGCAGGTGCAGAAGCACAGTGGCTAGGAAAAACTCCCTAGAAAGGCCCAAACCTAGGACAAAACCTAGAGAGGAACCAGGCTATGAGGGGTGGCCAGTCCTCTTTTGGCTGTGCCAGGTGGAGATTATAACAGAACACGACCAAGATTTTCAAATGCTCATAGATGACCAGCAGAGTCAAATAATAATAAACTGGAGCAGCAGCACAGCAGGCTGGATAAGGGCTATTTGACCAAGAAGGAGTGTGATGGAGTGCTGCATCAGATGACCTGGCCTCCAAAACCACCCAACCTCAACCCAATTGAGATTGTTTGGGATGAGTTGGTCCACAGAGTGAAGGAAAAGCAGCCAACAAGTGCTCAGCATATGTGGGAACTACTTCAAGACTGTTGGGAAAGTGTCACGTATGCTCCCTCTCCGGCCTCACCAGACTGCTCGTTATGGCGCACACCTGTCACCATCATTACGCCCACCTGCGCGTCATCAGACTCACCTGCACTCCATCACTTCTCTGATTACCTTCCCTATATATGTCCCTCCCTTTGGTTCCTTCACCAGGTGTTATTGTTTCTGTTCCTGTGTCATGTCTATGCTTTGTTCGTGTTTCTTATTTTGTATTATGTTGTGTTTATTTATTAAAACACTCACTCCCTGAACTTGCTTCCCGACTTTCAGCGCACTTGTTACAGAATAACACCTCACCTAAGGGAAACATCAGGGAGTGTTGTTTTTTTTTGTGTCGGGTGGAATGACGTCGGGTCCTGGAGCCGCTACAGGCTCTCATGCCTCAGCCGGATCGCCAGGCTCCCCTGTCTCAGCCGGCTCGTCGGGCTTTCATGCCTTCGCCATATCGCCAGGCTCCCCTGCTTCCACCAGCTCGTCAGGCTCTCATGTCTCAGCCGGATCGCCAGGCTCCCCTGCCTCAGCCAATCTGTCAGGTTCCCGCGCCCCAGCTGGCGACAGGTTCCCGCACATCAGCAGAGGTGAATGGTCCGCTCCTGATCCCCGGGATCGTCCCTTGGTTGGCGTCGTGCGGCTCGAACCGAACGCGCCGGGGAGGGGGTACCGTCACGTATACTCTCTCTCCGGCGCTCTAGGTCACCATGATCCCGCGTCTCCGCCGGACTGACAGGTTTCCCCCACCTCAGCTGAGGTGACCGGTTCGCTCCTGATCCCCGGGATCATAATTTTGGTCGGCGTCATGCAGCTGGAGCCGTGTGTCAGGGAGGGGGTACTGTCACTTGTGCTCCCTCTCCGGCCTCTAGGTCACCAGACTGCTCGTTATGGCGCAAACCTGTCACCATCGTTACGTGTCGCTGCGCATCATCAGACTCACCTGGACTCCATCACTTCTCTGATTACCTTCCCTATATATGTCCCTCCCTTTGATTCTTCCCCAGGTGTTGTTGTTTCTGTTCCTGTGTCATGTCTGTGCATTGTTCGTGTTTCTTATTTTGTATTATGTTGTGTTTATTTATTAAAACACTCACTCCCTGAACTTTCTTCCCGACTCTCAGCTCACTCGTTACAGAAAGCATTCCTCATTAAGCTGGTTGAGAGAAATATATTTTGATTTGTTTAGCACTTTTTTGGTTACAACATGATTCCATATGTGTTATTTCATATATTTTATATATTTTCTACATACCATGTAGAAAATAGTAAAAATAAAGAAAAACCCTTGAATGAGTAGGTGTGTCCAAACTTGACTCCTACTGTATATACTGTAAATTGCATAGACTCACTCTGTGTACAATAATAGTGTTTAACATGATTTTTGAATGACTACCTAATTTCTGTACCTCACACATAGAATTATCTGTAAGGTCCCTCAGTCGAGCAGTGAATTTCAAACACAGATTCAACCACAAAGGGGTTTTCCAATGCCTTGTACCTATTGGTAGACGAGTAACATTTAAAAAGCAAACATTGAATATCCCTTTGAGCATGATGAATTACACTTTGGATGGTGTATCTACAGAGTTTTGTGTTGCTTTCCCTGGCGTGACATTTTGATAACCATGTAAATCTCTCTCCGACTTTTATCAATATATTCAGCTCTATTTACTCTGATTTGAAAATGCTAATTAGCATCAAAGTAGGCATCATGCAAAACTACAAATCCCTGCCAGCTCCTGCACGTCATCTCCAGCTGACAAACTTTGCTGACAGGTATTGTGTCAATTTAAAACTTGCACAAGACTGTTCACAGAATTGTCCATTTAAAGAAATGTATCCAATTTATTCATTACTACATTTAGCTAACATTAGTTAATCCAGAGATTCTTACCTTTGCCTCAATTAAGCAGTGGAAAAACAATTGGAACCATTTTCCTGTTTGACTTCTGGGTTTTATGGCTATTATGACTCATACTCTAGTACTCTATACACCCAGTCACTACAAAGATACAGACATGCTTCCTAACTCAGATGCCAGAGATGTAGGAAAGCATTCAGAGATTTCACCATGAGACCAACAGAGACTTTAAAACAGTTACAGAGTGTAACAGCTGTGATAGAAAACTGAGGATGGATCAACAGCATTGTAATTAATCCACAAAACTAACCTAAATGACAGAGTGAACGAAAGAAGCTTGTACAGAATACAAATATTCCAAAACATGCATCCTGTTTTGCAAAAATGTGTCAAAGAAATGAACTTCATGTCCTGAATACAAAGTGTTATGTTTGGGGCAAATCTAACACAACACATCAGTGAGTACCACACTTCATATTTTCAAGCATGTTGGTGGCTGTATCATGTTATGGGTGTGCTTGTCATCTGCAAGGACTAGGGAGTTTATTAGGATAAAAATAAACGGAATAGAGCTAAGAAGCACAGGTAAAATCCCAGAGGAAAACCTGGTTCAGTTTGCTTTCCAACAGACACTGGGAAAAATGTCACCTTTTAGGAAAATAACCTAAAAGACAAGGTTAAATATACTTTGGAGTTGCTTACCAAGACGACAATGAATGTTTCTAAGTGACCTAGTTACAGTTTTGACGTAAATTGGCTTGAAAATCTATGACAAAGACTTGAAAATGGCTATCTAGCAATGATCAACAACAAACTTGACAGAGCTTGAAGAATTTAAAAAACAATCATGTGCAAATGTTGCACAATCCATGTGTGCAAAGCTCTTAGAGACTTACCCAGAAAGACTCACAGGTGTAATCACCGCCAAAGGTGATTTTAACGTGTATTGATTCATGGTTTCATTTTTTTTTTTACATTTTTTTTTTTACAAATGTTCAAACTTTTCTTCAACTTAGACATTACAGAGTATTTTGTGTAGATCGTTGACAACAATTTACAGTTAATCCATTTTAATCCCACCTTGTAACACAACAAAATGTGGAAAAAGTGAAGGGGTGAGAATACTGAAGGCGCTGTATATATTAAAATAGTAAAAAATAAAAAAAATATTGTAAATGCCTGCTGAAATAACACTGAAATTGCACAACAACATATATAAGTCTTAGATCCTGTACAGCTATACAATAGGCCATTGCAGGTGTTTGTAAAAGGGTTGTTTTTATTTAGCTTTTGCAGAGGAATACTCTGACAATATTGTACATAATCTATAATACTTGTAAATGTCTCACAGGAATATGGTGCAAATCTACCTTTATGAACCCAGCTTTTGGTATATTAAGCTTCAACGTGGGTAGGCAGTATAACATTTGAGGTATTGGGTACATGGATCTGTTGGAATCTGACTGACATACCTGTCTACCCCTGATACCAAACCTTTCTATGTACATTTTCCTAGGTTAGCACAGGATTTGCCTTTTCTTTTTTTGTTAAATCTTGTAGCCCTTTCCTGGACTCCAATGACCAAAGAGCCTTCTAGTGGCCTCATGAGTGGAATGTTAATAATATGTTTCATAATTTCAGGATTAATATACATTATTTAACCTTTTAAAAATCTTAATGTGTTGTTTCGTTGTCAAACAGTTTTGTTATATTTCAGTCTTCGGTGTTGTATATAAAGTCTAATATTGCAAACTCAAAATCGAATACATTTCAACTCTATATCTAACATAGTACATGCAGGTGTCTTCTTTTTTTAAAGCCCATAACCATGTGTGTGAGGTGTATACTTTTGTTTCAAAGTAGATTTGTTTAAGACTAGCAGGAAACAGCAGACTCTGTGCTACCCTGATTTAGCCCACTGCAGTAAAAGGTTAAATGTGTTATTGTTAATTAAATTGTGAATGCAGTATAATTTCAAGTAGTTTGAAATGTATTATTTCTTCTTGAAACTGAAACCCACAGAAGGCAGAACCAATTATGAATCATTTGTTTGTTCTTCCTGAGGAGCTGATGCAGATGATCACTGCAGCCTTTACGATGACCCACTTTCAAGATAATAGCCACAAACCTCAATCTGTGTCATGTGAAGTAAGCCCTTGATAATTATTCTCCTTTCAACAGAAATGGGTGTAGGAAAACAGGAGATACACTACATGACAAAAAAAAATATGTGTACTGTTCACCTGCTCATCGAACATCATCTCATTCCAAAATCGTGGGCATTGATATGGAGTTGGACCCCGCTTTGCTGCTATAACAGCCTCCACTCTTCTGGGAATGCTTTCCACTAGATTGCTGTGGGGACTTGCTTCAGCCACAAGAGCATCTGTGAGGTTGGGCACTGATGTTCGACTCCAATTCATCCCAAAGGTGTTCAATGGGGTTGAGGTCAGGGCTCTGTGCAGGCCAGTCAAGTTCTTCCACACTGATCTTGACAAACCATTTCTGTAGTGACCTCACTTTGTGCACTGGGGCATTGTCATGCTGAAACAGGAAAGGGCCTACCCCAAACTGTTTCTACAAAGTAGAAGCACAGAATCGACTAGAATGTAATTTTACGCTGTAGCGTTAAGATTTCCCTTCACTTGAACTAAGGGGCCTAGCCCAAACCATGAAAAACAGCCTGGACCATTATTCCTACTCCACCAAACTTTACAGTTGGCACTATGCAATGGGGCAGGTAGTGTTATCCTGGCATCCGCCAAACCCAGATTGGTCCATCGGACTGCCAGATGGTAAAGCGTGATTCATCACTCCGGAGAACGTGTTTCCACTACTCCAAAGTGCAATGGTTGCGAGCTTTACACCACTCCAGCCGACACTTGGCATTGCACATGGTGATCTTAGGCTTGTGTGCGGCTGTTCGGCCATGGAAACCCATTTCATGAAGCTCCCGACAAACAGTTGTTGTGCTAACCTTGCTTCCAGAAGCAGTTTGGAACTCGATAGTGAGTGTTGCAACCGAGGACAGACGATTTTTACGCGTTACGCGCTTCAGCACTCGGCGGTCATGTTCTGTGAGCTTGTGTGGCCTAACACTTTGCGGCTGAGCCGTTGTTGCTCCTAGGAGTTTCCACTTCACAATAACAGCACATACAGTTGACCGGGGCAGCTCAAGCAGGGCAGAAACTTGACTAACTGACCCGTTGGAAAAGTGGCATCCTATGACGGTGCCACGTTGAAAGTCACTGAGCTCTTATAGAAGGCTATTCTACTGCCAATGTATAACTATGGAGATGCATGGCTGTGTGCTCGATTTTATACACTTGTCAGCAATGGGTGTGGCTGAAATAGCCAAATCCACTCATTTGAAGGGGTGTCCACATACTTTTGTATATATAGTGTATTTCATAAAACACTTCAATAACTTAAGACTACATTATAGCTTGCTGCATCAACATAAAATGTATCACAGACCATTCCCATATCGCTGCGTCTACTTCTCAGCCTGGAGTAACTTGTGTTGTAACCTTGTTTTACCTTTCCCTTCTCAGTGCTGTGGGGGGAACATAGGTTCTCCAGAGTGATCACATAGTATTGCGAGGTAGTTCATGCATGGTTGAAGCGTCACTTTCCATACCTGAAGATAAAGCGGAGGAGTCTCAAGGCATGTCTGTACACTCTCTGAACTCTCCTCTACAAAGACACACACCAAAGACAGTCACATCTTTGAGAGAGCAAAGCGATACGTTCTTGTGTCCATCAAAACACCCAGTCTCACTTTAATCTCCTAATACGTTTTTTTTCCCCCGGTGCATTTATTTGATATTTCTTGGAGTGGGCGATCCCTTTGGTCATCTGATTGTACTACCTGTGGATTATACTACAAAGCTCTTTAAAGTCTTTGCAAAGCCATGTGAATAATAAGCCATTTGGTCTTAAGAACAGTGGAGGTGAACTGAAACATTCCTTCAGGACTGCAAAAAAGTACCTTCTCTCAGATGCAGTCTGTTCAAAGATATACTGTATGAATTATTTATCTTAAAGAGATAGTTCATTTCAAGTTACAACTAAAAATCACTCCAAAATCAACTCCGCCGGGTGACCAGTCCTCTTGATTGGTCTGATAGAGACTTGCCCATGTCCCATGCCATCTGTTGTGTAGATCTAGTGCTATACCTCAATGCCAAATGGACAGAAAGGCACCATCTAATTAAATCAATTTAGATCCTGCTATCTCTCAAATTATTTTGGCATTTGGTTAGCCTATATACATGTACAATCCCCTACATACAGTTAAAGTCAGAAGTTTACATACACTTAGGTTGGAGTCATTATAAATTGTTTTTCAACCAGTCCACAAATTTCTTGTTAACAAACTAAGTCGGTTAGGACATCTACTTTGTGCATGACAAAAGTAAGTTTTCCAACAATTGTTTACAGACAGATTATTTCACTTATAATTCACTGTATCACAATTCCAGTGGGTCAGAAGTTTACATACACTAAGTTGACTGTGCCTTTAAACAGCTTGGAAAATTCCAGAAAACGATGTCATGGCTTTAGAAGATTCTGATAGGCTAATTGACATTATTTGAGCCAATTGGAGGTGTACCTGTGGATGTATTTCAAGGCCTACCTTCAAACTCAGTGCCTCTTTGCTTGACATCATGGGACAATCAAAATAAATCAGCCAAGACCTCCACAAGTCAGGTTCATCCTTGGGAGCAATTTCCAAACGCCTGAAGGTACCACGTTCATCTGTACAAACAATAGTGCGCAAGTATTAACACCATGGGACCATGCAGCCATCATACCGCTCAGGAAGGAGACGCGTTCTGTCTACTAGAGATGAACGTACTTTGGTGCAAAAAGGGCAAATCAATCCCAGAACAACAGCAAAGGACCTTGTGAAGATGCTGGAGGAAACGGGTACAAAAGTATCTATATCCACAGTAAAATGGGTCCTATATCGACATAACCTGAAAGTACGCTCAGCAAGGAAGAAGTCACTTATCCAGAACCACCATAAAAAAGCCAGACTACGGTTTGCAACTGCACATGGGGACAAAGATCGTATTTTTTAGAGAAATGTCTGATGAAACAAAAATAAAACTGTTTGGCCATAATGACCATTATTAATATGTTTGGAGGAAAAAGGGGGATGCTTGCAAGCCGAAGAACACCATCCCAACCGTAAAGCACGGGGGTGGAAGCATCATGTTGTGGGGGTGCTTTGCTGCAGGAGGGACTGGTGCACTTCACAAAATAAATGGCATCACGAGGGAGGAAAATGATGTGGACATATTGAAGCAACATCCCAAGACATCAGTTAGGAAGTTAAATCTTGGTCACAAATGGGTCTTCCAAATGGACAATGACCCCAAGCATACTTCCAAAGTTGTGGCAAAATGGCTTAAGGACAACAAAGTCAAGGTATTGGAGTGGCCATCACAAAGCCCTGACCTCAATCCTATAGAAAATCTGTGGGCAGAACTGAAAAAGCAGGTGCGAGCAAGGAGCCCTACAAACCTGACTCCGTTACACCAGCTCTGTCAGGAGGAATGGGCCAAAGTTCACCCAACTTATTGTGTGAAGCTTGTGGAAGGCTACCCGAAATGTTTGACCCAAGTTAAACAATTTAAAGGCAATGCTAACAAATACTAATTGAGTGTATGTAAACTTCTGACCCACTGGGAATGTGATGAAAGAAATAAAAGCTGAAATAAATCATTCTCTCTATTATTCTGACATATAACATTCTTAAAATATAGTGGCGATCCTAACTGACCTAAGACAGGCAATTTTTACTAGGATTAAATGTCAGGAATTGTAAAAAACTGAGTTGAAATGTATTTGGCTAAGGTGTATGTAAACTTCTGACTTCAACTGTATTATGTGACTTATTATTTTAAGCACATTTTAACTCATTAACTTTTTAGGCTTGCCATAACAAAGGGGTTGAATACTTATTGACTTAGACATTTCAGCTTTTCATTTTGTATTAATTTGTAAAAATCTCCGAAAACATAATTCCACTTTGACATTATGGGATATTGTGTGTAAGCATGTGACACAATCAAATTTATTAGATTTTAAATTCAGGTTGTAACACAACAAAATGTGAAAAAAGTCAAGGGGTGTGAGTACTTCCTGTATTTGACAGCAAATAATGGCATAATTTCTGCCAACTATATACTGAACAAAAACTTAAACACAACATGTAAAGTGAGCTGAAATCAAAGATCCCACAAAAAGCTTATTTCTCTCAAATTTTGTGCAGAAATGTGTTTACATCCCTGTTAGTGAGCATATCTTCTTTGCGAGGATATTCCATCCACGAGACAGTTTTGGCATATGACGAAGCTGACTAAACAGCATGATCATTACACAGGAGCACCTTGTCCTGGGGATGATTAAAGGTCACTCTAAAATGTGCAGTTTTGTCACACAACACCATACCACAGCCTTAAAACATTTTTGAGAGACCGTGCAATTGGCATGCTGACTGCAGGAATGTCCAGCAGAGCTGTGGCCAGATAATTTAATGTTCATTTCTCTACCATAAGCCGACTCCAACGTCGTTTTACATAATTTGGCAGTACGTCCAACCGGCCTCACAAATGCAGACCAAGTGTAACCATGCCAGTCTAGGACCTCCACATCCGGCTTCTTCACCTACGGGATCATCTGAAGGGGTGCTGAGGAGTATATCTGTCTGTAATATAGCCCATTTAGTGGGGAAAAATATAACTCTGATTTGGTGGGCCTGGCTCCCAAGTGGGTGAGCCTATGCCCTCTCAGGCTGCGCAATTACCCAGTCATATGAAATCCATAGATTAGGTCCTAACGAATGTATTTAAATTGACTGATTTCCTTATACGAACTGTAACTCAGTAAAATCTTTGAAATTGTTGCATGTGGCGTTCATATTTTTGTTGAGTATATATTTACCTCCACACTGAAAGTTTGATCAATACTACTAGAGGGAGCGTGGCTTTCTTGCCAAATAACCTGATTTAAACCAAGGGAAATTGATTGAGCGGGGAAAAAAAGCTTTTTGCAGTTTAAATTTGGAGAGCTTTGGCAGAGTGGTCAGAGAGGAAGAGGTGAAGAAAAAAAGAAGAAAGCAACAGAGGCTAAATAGAACACATCAGATTTAGAATATAAAGGAGATGGAAGAGAGAAAGCAGGTTGAGGGTAAATGGAAGGATGATGAGAGAAAGCAGGTAGAGGGGAAATTAAAGGATAAAGATAGAAAGCAGTTTGAGGGTAAATTAAAGGATGATGAGATGAAGCAGGTTGAGGGAATGAAAGGATGATGAGAGAAAGCAGGTTGAGGGTAAATGAAAGGATGATGAGAGAAAGCAGGTAGAGGGGAAATTAAAGGATAAAGATAGAAAGCAGTTTGAGGGTAAATTAAAGGATGATGAGATGAAGCAGGTTGAGGGTAAATGAAAGGATGATGAGAGAAAGCAGGTTGAGGGTAAATGAAAGGATGATGAGAGAAATGTACTGTGCAGGGATCAATGCAGACAGACACAGGGAGTCTGTGTTCATGCTCGCTATATGCAGTCAATCTATACAGTTATACTTACTTCAAGGACAACACACACTTGACAACTGTGTCTAGTGTTAGCGTTATATGGGTCTCTTTTACATGATTGCATGAAGACAAGTTGTGTCAGGATAACACGGTAATTCAACTGTTTATGCACATGAAACATGGGAAATCTATTTTTAAACAAGCCAACCACTAGCTCTAGCCTCAGATTTCCTTCCTTTCCATCAGTTCTTGTTTTCTGTGAATGACTAATACATTCATCTCAAGTACATATTCTCTAGCCTGGCAACCAGACTGATTCTGTATTCAAGTCGCCTACACTGTTGCCTTGTTTGGTAAAAGATGTCCACACGTCTCCCTAAAGCAGAGACACAGTGGCAGACATGCTTGTTATTTCCTCCCACAATAGTGGGAGAATGAGTCAGAGTGTTACATCCGTGAAAACAAGAAACACTCACTATAAGTACTGGGAATTATCATTATGGGGGTGGACTATGGATCTGTCTCCCTCCGTTCGTACGTAGCTTAGTATGAACTTAGGTTAGTATGTATGTTTGTAACACATGATATATCAGACACCACTGGACCGATGTTTACGAAACTTGGGTGAAGGATGTGTGTTGCCATAGAAATCTGGCATTCACATTGATTGGCCCAAGAGGGGCACTATAGTAACTGAAATGCCAAACTTTGAGCATGCATATATCTTGTACAGTTTGCGCTACAGTCATGACATTTTATATATGTATGCATCTCCTCATGAGAAACAAGTTTCCCATGAGGATCTATAAGATCCGCCCATTCACAAAAATGTTGAAAGGGTGTGTAGACTATCTATACACAATGCAATTCCATACAGATACAGTTGACAATTAATAATTTTGGCAATGTTTTTATTTTAATATTTTTTTTAGGAGTAATCACATGTATTGTCCCCCACAATGAAATCTGTCTCTGTACTATGGATCTGATGAAGACAAAGAGGTCGTGCTCTTGTGCGTTCGTTTGTGCGTTAGACAGACACCACTTGCCCCATTTTGACTAAACTCAGGTGAATGATGCATTTTGCCCTGGAGATCGACCTTTAAAACTTTGGTGGCTCCTACAGGGAATGAAGATGAAGCATTCATTTGATCAAATTGATAGAAGATTGAATTGATTGCCTTATTATGGAGGCAGGGTTACTATTGCCATAAATCATCTTAACCGTCAAGTTCCCTATTTAGGGGACTCGCATACGAAATAGGAGAGCCTAGTGGATGCAACAATATCCGTTTTATCTTGCTGTGATGGATTGATAGCTCTCAACAAGATAAAATACGAAATCATTTAGTAGAGTTGAAAACAGAGACCACGTTCTCTTGGTCACAGACGGACAAAATCATATTGTGCTTAAAGCGTGTTGTAACAAGTCTGCACACATTTGAATAGTGTCTCTGAGTCAGAGGAAGTTTGGCAGAAATGTCACTGCAGTCAGCTATATAAAATGGTACTTATATTGTACTGTCGCTAAATATGATCATACTGTATTTATTTGACATTTATAAGAAAGGTGTCTGTAATTTCAAGACCTATTGCCCCACTTTTGTTGAATAGGAAAAAAAATCATACATGATTTCATATTTTCATAATATTTGTACTATGTACTTGAGCTTGTGTCCTCAATAGTGAGAACACCTCAGCAATTTATAAAAAATGTTCCAGACCTTTCTCAAACTATGCAGCATTACCAGTTATTGTTTATGGCCATCTCATGAAAAATTATTACTTTTTTGGTATGTCTATTGTCATGACGTTGCCCTCTTTGGACACTGCGAGCACCATCCCCCGACCTCTACTTCTGACACCAGGCTCTGTAAGAGCGGTCGTACATTCCTATGAGGAGACCCTCTCCTCATGGCCACAGTATAGAGAGGACAAAGGAATTTCTTCCACCTCACAGAACTGGAGAACCGAACAACATTTATGTTCTGGAGAAGGTATAAAAGATCGGTGAAGAATCCAGCTACAAACTGGTCCGTTTGGTACAATTTTGTGAAACTCATGAGAGACAATACGGCACATTACCATAATCATGTTTATACAATAGCCTCAGCTATGAGACTTACATCTAAATGGTTGTATAAAATGAATGAAGAAGGATGAAGCTATTTGTGAGATGATGGGATGCTATGTAATGATGTTAATGTGAGAGAGTTGTATTTCTGTTTAAAGTTTCACTAAGTCCTTGGCACGCCCCCAGGGACACAGACAGGACCTGGTGTCATGAGACAGGCCCTTTTCTGCTCTTCCGAATAAAACCGCCACCGAGGCTTTCTATCACCAGACTGAGCTTACCTCAATTACGAGATGGCTAAAGGTTGGAGACCAGCTTACCTAGATAACGAGAGGGCCAAGGTTTGACCATGCATTCCTCTTTCTGAACTTTTAACCATACCACGTGGTTAAACTCTTAGACTATCGATACCGACAGAATAAGAACAAGTCTTTGATATTAATTACTAGTCTGCAGCTAGGAATTCGGTATCATTGAACGCGAAGACCGACAACCGCCGAAACAGCTATTCTATAACGACATTAATGAATGTCACTCTGAACTACCCATTCTAACCACGACAAAGAGAGAGAGAGAGAGGGCGGACAGACTCTCCAACAGAAACAAACTTTTCAACAGAGATCCCGATGACACACTGAGCGTAAATATATATATATATATATATATATATATATATTGATTGCAATTGTTCCCGAATGAGTGAGCGTTCATGTGCAAAGGATTAGCATTTCAATTGTTATAATTATCAACTCTGCAGTGCCTTCTCAGCTGACCCCCACTCCCCTTTTGTCTAAGAAGCCGCCATGCCGGTTTAGCCCACTAGGGCACATTCCTCTATCATTTCTTTGTAACGATATCTACTGTTTGTTATGCATTTCTGTGAATTACTTAGTTAGTAAATAAATGATTTTAAGACAATTGATGTATGGATGACTCATAGTGAAGACTGGGTTTGTGCAGATAACCAACAATTTTACGACGTTTGGAATGAGACTGACGTGAGGTAAAGATTACGTCATTAATCAGAAGACTGATTGATCAGATATTAAAATATCTGAAAGTTATATTAGGAAAATTATAACTTTGTAATCTGAATATTTTCCTTGGTCCCCCGACTTCCTAGTTAATTACAGTTACATGATGAATCAGGTTAATCGCGTAATAATAATTACAGAGAGTTATTTGATAAATATGTCTTCAGTTTTAATGATGCTAAAGACACGACACTATTTAGGCAGAAATCAAAAATGTTCCCTAACGTTCAAGAGGGCCTGAGAGCAAATCTATGCTTGATCAGAAAAGGTGGTCGGAGGCGCTGTATGGGTGGTGTGAGGCAATTGCAGAGCCTCCGGAGGCACACAGAGGCCAAATTGAGCTCCGTACTACATTGCCATGTGCCTCTCATATTTTGTGACAATGCGGGGCCTCCGTATAGCTCCGCATTGACATGATTGGTTGACGGTAGGTAAGGGTGGAAGGGCCTGTATAAACACAAACTCACTTCCTTGACAACTTCCTTCACAGCAGCTCTGCGCTGCTCAGCGAAGCGCAAGAAGTATGAATGCCCTGACTTCTGCAGAGGCCATATCACCTTAATACTGTATGGCCAATGCAGACGTCAGATTGACCATGCAGATTTTTTTATTCACTCACTGTCCATTAACAATGTATATTACTGCTGACACAGAGAGGGTGAACACCATCAGAGCCTGATCACATGATGGCAGATACCTATTCATACTGTACAATCTTAGAATGTATTAACATTTTACATTTGGTAACGATGTCAATTCGCTCTCTCGCCGTCTCTCATCCATCTCTCATTAGACAGAAAGTCAAATTAGCAGCACCCAACAGGGGAAGGAAAAGTGTCAAACTGTCTCTGTAATTTGAGGAGAAGATTATGATTAGTTATTACAAGTTTCAATCTGATTTTTAACTACTGTCTCCATAGCCTTCTCATCAACTTTTACATATTCAGTGAAACTGACAGTGTCGGTGAGGTTGCATGTTGGACCATGGTGTATTATCCTTAACCACTGTTTGAACTATGCACATAAAAAAATATGGCACACATTTTACCCTCAAACTATAGACCAGGGTCATCTCCCTGGCCAATTGCACTTGTACAGTATTGAGACTTTCCTCAACCTAAAACAATAGGATCCTTTTCAAGCAACTCATACCCCAGTCTCATAATATCAAAACCCACTCACACCTTGCTTGCCATTGCCAGAGAGGTATTATGACATGAACTGGAGCTGTACAAAGAGAGAAGATAAGAGCAAACAGAAAATAGGATAACAACCCAGTCATTATCTTAATGGTGCCGGGCTCATACCCTGCTACCGGGCTGTCAGAAGTAGCCCAAAACCAGATGTGATGAACCATTTCCTCTCCCATCACTGTCTGTGACCCCAGATACCGGTGCGTAACCTTTTTCCTATTCTTAGAAGCCGCTGGGCTGGCAGGATTTTAATTAAAGCCTGAGTAAATTGATGCCTGTGGACTGCAACAGTGTTTTCTTGTTGCTTTCTTTGCTTGGACACTTAATCAGTGCCTGTCATGGCGACCAGGGATCAAATACACTGCAATTTATCAACGGCAGCACAACACTCCAAGCAGGTTGACCCCCACACAGTGACCCCTCCCACCCTCAATCATCCAAACCCTCTCTGGACATTTTTTTTATTGTCCAAATCATCAGGTGGTCTACGTGAACTGTCCATGCCAACGTGACAACATTAATTTAGTAGCCAACATTAATTTAGTAGCCATGAAGTGCTATGAAAGGCTGGTCATGGTTCACATCAACATCATCCTCCAGGACACCCTTGACCCACTCCAATTCGTATACCGCCCCAACAGATCCACAGATGATGCAATCACACTACCCACCGCCCATTCTCACCTGGATAAAAGGAACACCTACAGTTGTAAGTCAGAAGTTTACATACACCTTGGCCAAATACATTTAAACTCAGTTTTAAACAATTCCTGACATTTAATCCTAGTAGAAATTCCCTTTCTTAGGTCAGTTAGGATCACCACTTTATTTTAAGAATGTGAAATGTCACAATAATAGTAGAGATAATTATTTATTTCAGCTTGTATTTCTTTCATCACATTCCCAGTGGGTCAGAAGTTTACATACACTCAATTAGTATTTGGTAGCATTGCCTTTAGATTGTTTAACTTGGGTCAAACATTTTGTGTAGCCTTCCACAAGCTTCCCACAATAAGTTGGGTGAACTTTGGCCCATCCCTCCTGACAGAGCTGGTGTAACTGAGTCAGGTTTGTAGGCCTCCTTGCTCGCACCCGCTTTTTCAGTTCTGCCCACAAATTTTCTATAGGGTTGAGGTCAGGGCTTTGTGATGGCCACTCCAATACCTTAACTTTGTTGTCCTGGAAGTATGCTTGGGGTCATTGTCCATTTGTTGTCCAGGAAGTATGCTTGGGGTCATTGTCCACTTGGAAGACCCATTTGCGACCAAGCTTTAACTTCCTGACTGATGTCTTGAGATGTTGCTTCAATATATCCACATACTTTTCCTTCCTCATGTTGCCATCTATTTTGTGAAGTGCACCAGTCCCTCCTGCAGCAAAGTACCCCCACTACACGATGCAGCCACCCCCGTGCTTCACGGTTGGGGTGGGGTTCTTCGGCTTGCAAGCATCTCCCTTTTTCTTCCAAACATAAAGATGGTCATTATGGCCAAACAGTTCTATTTTTGTTTCATCAGACCAGAGGACATCTCTCCAAAAAGTACGATCTTTGTCCCGTAGTCTGGGGCAAACCGTAGTCTGGCTTTTTTATGGCGGTTTTGGAGCACTGGCTTCTTCCTTGCTGAGCGACCTTTCAGGTTATGTCGATATAGGACATGTTTTACTGTGGATATAGATACTTTTGTACATGTTTCCTCCAGCATCTTCACAAGGTCCTTTGCTGTTGTTCTGGGATTGATTTCCACTTTTTGCTCCAAAGTACGTTCATCTCTAGTAGACAGAACGCATCTCCTTCCTGAGCGGTATGACGGCTGCGTGGTTCCATGCTGTTTAAACTTGCATACTATTGTTTGTACAGATGAACGTGGTACCTTCAGGCATTTGGAAATGCTCCCAAGGATGAATCAGACTTGTGGAGGTCTAATATTTATTTTCTGAGGTCTTGGCTGATTTATTTTGATTGCCCCATGATGTCAAGCAAAGAGGCACTGAGCTTGAAGGCAGGCCTTGAAATACATCCACAGGTACACCTCCAATTGGCTCAAATGATGTCAATTACCCTATCAGAAGCTTAAAGCCATTACATAATTTTCTGGATTTTTCCAAGCTGTTTAAAGGCACAGTCAACTTAGTTTATGTAAACTTCTAACCCACTGGAATTGTGATACAGTGAAATAATCTGTCTGTAAACAATTGTTGGAAAAATGACCTGTGTCATGCACAAAGACTGATTTTATGAAATGTTGCTTAATTAATTTGATTCATATTATGGTGTTTCTATTCCAAGAAAAATGAAAAACCCTCTGGGTTTCCATTAGGATGGAATGGAAAATTGGCTCTGTACAGTGTGGCAGTCGGGAGTAGGCTACACTACTTGGCTATTTAGCTAAAGAATCCCTATGTCGTGCGGGCACGCAGGAGACCAGGGTTCAATTCCCCGACGGGGAGGAAGGAGTAGGCTGTCCTTGTAAATAGGAATTTGTTCTTAACTAACTCGCCAAGTTAAATAAAGGTTACACTAAGAGCATAACATTTCTACACCCTAATTGTATAATTGTAGTCTAACCAATACCCAAATGGAGATTCTGTGAAAATACAAATCTAATTGATTTATCAAGGCCTGTCTCAGAGCAGCGTGAAACGGTGCTAAAATAGTTGTAGGCTATTGCTTCAAATCCTATTGCTTCTAAATTCAAAATGCTCTTTAAATAAATTAGACCTACCCCAATTTTAACAGCACATTACTCAACACTAGTGAGACTCATGTTGCCTATGGTAGGACCTACACTACATCGAAAAATATTACGTTACTCTCGCCAATAATTACATATAGAGGACTGGAGGATTCTAAATTAAAACCAAATGCCGCCTGATGGGTCTCCCGGTGGCGGCCTGCACGGGTATCAAACCTACATCTGTAGCAATGTATTTTGCACTGCGGGAGCCCCCATCCACTCCGGAGCCCCCATCCACAAAGTATCAAAATACAGATAGGTGTTGGTAAAGGTATATTGTCCTGTTAATAGCCCATATCGGCCTATTATAATACTGTACATGGCGTCCAGGTCAGGATAACCAAAACATTTCTTTATTAAAGACTATCAGAAAGAATGTTGCCACTTATTTATTTTGATCCAAAGCCGTGAATGAGTGAGTCACTCAGATTTATGTAGGTGCCGGGCTATACGACTGCCATCAACTTGATAGTATCAGGGATGCAAACTGGTGAGGGCCCTATTTTTTATGTTGCACTAAAACATGCAAAAAATCCCTGTTAGGGGGAAATGCAGGTTTTAACTAATTAAACAACAAAGAAAATTATCTACATGATCAGTCTCTGTGTGTAAAATAAAAAATGGTTAATGTGAACCTAACTCACAGTTATAAAATGTAAAGAAAGCAATCCAATGTTATTTGTTGCCTAGACTACAGCAAATGACACTCAAGTCTTGAAAAAAAAAACAATACACTAATATTGCAGTCAGTCTTGACAGCCTTTATAATAGAATGCTTGTGACCACACACATATAAATATTGCACTTGGGAAAAAAACATCTTACGTCGTAAATAGAATGAGACAAACGGGCGTTCTATTTTTGCTCTATTATAGTGGCCACTATAGTAGACATCGATCAAATACACAAGGCTACATGTGTGCAAAAATAACATTCACCTAGTAGAAAATTCACTCACACACAAGTGTTACTGCCAAGTGCAACACAAGAAAAGCAATATCTTTGGGCTACACTGCACATTATTACATTGTACACTTTCTGCCTGTGGACATCTGTTCTACAATGTGCCAGCAGAGCATGAGACCTTTTGTTTGCATAATTGATCTCTTTCAGGCAGAGTACACCTCCTCGCATAGCCCTTTTATCCAGAAAGTGTGTGGTGTTCCTTTCAGTGGCATCCAGCTTAAGCCAGGTCCAGCTCCAGCTACACATTTTCACCTAATTCTCTCATTCTGAAAATTAACCACATACTGTAGAGGGAAAACATTAGTTCACAGATAGTAGTTAATTTGTTAGCTAGTTAACATTTCACACAGATTGCCAGGGTCCAGTAAGCAACTAACGCGTTATAACTTGAGGAACGGCAAGGAATCGAATAATGTTACCAGTTAATACTATAGCAAATTGGTTAGGTTACTAACGTTAGCTCATCTGATGTTGTAACGTTAGCTAGCTAACGTTAGCTGTCTAACTTTATTAGCCAGCTAATTAACTCAATTATTTGATCAATTAAGTTAGCTAATGTTGCTCAACATTTATCTGGCTAGCTAACAGATATTTTGATCCAGCTAGCAAGATACTTAACAATGCTAACAATACTTGTTCTACCACACTTTCTCCCTCACCTCAAACTTTCCAAATGCCAGTTGTTTTTCGGTCACAGCTCATGAAGTACGCTTCACCTTCTCACCCCCGTCTCCGTGGTCAGGCTTCTCACCTACCTCTTTGTTATTGTTCAGGGGACGCGCTGCTGTAAGTTAACTGGCAAACTTATGGATACAAACTGCCTTTCCACTCTCCCGCTGTCTTTCCAGAGTGCACGCTGATGCTGTAACTTGGTTGTCTCTGCAAATTGGTTGTATTTTCTCTCTTCAGTCGCATGCTGCATTCTGTTGTTATGTGAACGATTGGCTGAGCCTTGGATACAGACAGTATTGCTCCAAACGCGCATCACTCGTTTGTATACAACCAATAGTCATCCAAAGCCCTCTACATGAATCACGTAGGAATTTTGCAGAAAGGTGACTAGTTTGCATCACTGTAATACATAACGATATTTTGGAGGTTATTTCATTTTCAAAAAAACGAAAGTGAACGATTGTAATCTGAATAAAGGCCAAAACATTTATTTCTGTTTTTAGAGGGAGAGAAATGCTTGGCCAATTGTGCGCCGCTCTATGGGACTTCCAATCAATTACATTTTGTTGTATTATTTGTTTTGTCTTTTCTGGTGGATTAAACTGAAATTGCAACCAATCATGGCCAGTTGTGATACAGCCAACCTATCTTAGAAATACATTTGACGATAGAATTCTCCCACTACCCTCCTTCTAGGCAAGTCCATTGTCCAGCTACCTGCTAATAGCCATAATGGCGCTGTACAACGTGAACATGTGTGTTTGAAATAGTATTTTCCAGTAAGCAACAATTTGTTTACCTTCATTAGACAACTTTGTTCCAATATTTATGTAATTCATTGATATTTATTGCCATAGTAATTTGTTATGGATCCATAACTAAATAAACATCTGCATTTTGAAAGACTATTTTTATAATTATTTTATTAATGAAAGCATAAAGATGCCATTATTAGTTACATTGTTTTAGTTTGAACATGCAGACTGGCACTAAGAACAGCGGGAACGTTTCCCTAGTCAGCGCCATTATTTGGGCAATGCCCCTTAAAGTGTTGCTCTGTGCTACCCCTCCCCCTTCCTCCTCCTCCCTACCCCATGGGCTAGGTCCGTCTTCAGTGCCCATCCCGTGCCTCCTGCCCTCATGCCTTGAACCTCACGTGCTTTCCCTGGATACAGCTGGAGAACTGCAAAGCAATCCCATTGTGCGCAACTCGGGAGCCATGACCAATATGACCAATATATATTGTCCTGCTAATAACAGGGTTAATAATATATCTGTGGGAATATCCAAGTGGCTTTCAGATAATTCTAAATGAATAATTATAATAATCTCTTTGTTTAAAAAATAACAATATTTTGGAGATTATTTTGTTTTCAGATAACGTAAATTAGCAAGAAAAATGCCTTTCTTGAACGTGTGGTGAGACATTGTTACTAATTTGTAAATAAAGCCAGTTTGTTATTTAGAATTATTTATTTCTGTTTTTAGAGGGAGAGAAACCAAAAACCTACAGTCATCTCATGGGTCTCCGAGTCAAGGGCAGTACAGGTATTGAACCAGCATCTGTAGCAACACAGCTTGCACTGCTATGCAGTGTCTTAGAACGTTGTGCCACTCAGGCGCTGTACAATGTGACCGGTCGGGAGTGGGCTACAGTACTACAGTAAGAGAATCCTTATAAAATAATAAAAACCTTAGTGTAACAACAGTCTTAGTAAGTAATACTGAAGTCGTGCAGAATTATCAGTTTCTATTTAGGTTTATGTCGCCAATTCATTGTCAGTTAGAGACACAGTAGGACCCAAAAGCATAATCAGTGCTCTAACTCCCGCTTGCGCTGGTCTGGAGCAATGAAGTGATGATGCAGGGTACCGTACAAAACCACAAATGACCTCTAAATCCCACAGCATAATCACAAAACTTTTAGTGGAGCCACCACTGTACGTATCCTTGCCACATGGGGCCGTGCATTATTATGCTGAAACAAGAGGTGATGGTGGAGGATGAATGGCACCACAATGGGCCTTAGGATCTCATCACAGTATCTCTGTGCATTGAAATGACCATTGATAAAATGCAATTGTGTTTGTTGTCCGTTGCTTATGCCTGCCCATACCATAACACCACCGCCACCATGGCGCACAACGTTGACATCAGCAAAAAGCTCGCCAACATGACGCCATACACATGGTCTGTGGTTGTGAGGCCGGTTGGACGCACTGCCAAATTCTCTAAAATGACGTTGGTAGAGAAATGAACAATCAATTCTCTGGCAACAGCTCTGGTGGACATTCCTGCAGTCAGCACGCCAATTGCACGCTCCCTCAAAACTTGAGACATCTGTGGCACTGTGTTGTGTGACAAAACTGCACATTTTAGTGCACTTTTGTCCCTAGCACAAGGTGCACCTGTGTAATAATTATGCTGATTAATTGATATGCCACACCTATCTGGTGGATGGATTATATTGGCAAAGGAGAAATGGTCACTAACAGGGACTTCAACACATTTGTGCACAACATTTGAGAGAAATAACCTTTTTATGCGTATAGAACATTTCTGGAATCTTTTATTTCACCTCATGAAACACTTTACATCTTGCATTTATATTTTTGCTCAGTGTATATAATAGCTTAAATTGAAAGGAATGGATTGCTGCGTAAATTGTTATTTTGTAAATCAGTTCATAAACCCGATGCTATGGTATTGGAACATAGAAAATCTGTTCCCAACTATCTTGAATTTTATGCTGCATAGTTCTCAACCCTCTTGACCATAAGTGAAACTGATACATTTTACGATATATTGGTAATGTTATGCCATTCATGATTTTTAATTGGCAGTCAAACTAATTCATTCCTTTCTCTTCAGTAATTGCCTCTTTAATTTTTGTGGCAGAGCAGCGATGAGTTGGTTATAATTTTATTTGAGCATACATCTCCACACACCTTGATTAATTGCTTGTGACATACTTTTACCGTCGTTGTTTACCATGTCATTCATAAACAGGATTATCCTCTATCAGTACATCAGAGTTTAGCCACATTATTGGCTGTAATATATGTTCTGCCTCTTCTGGAGGATAACACTTGAATTGTAGCTAACTATGTATGGCTTCATTTAAAAAAATGGAAAACTTTAAACAGGGATCCCTTGTCAATCCACTGGAAAAGGATGGTTTTCATCTACAACAGCAAAAATACCCATTTTAAACAGCAGATGTGCCTCTCTAGCCTCATGGAAAAGCAGTTTGGATTTAGTGTAATAGGTCTGGGTGTAGCTGGTGCAGAGGAGTCAGGCGCAGGACAGCAGACATGAGTAATACACGTAATTTTACTCAAGATTTACAAAATACAAGACGATAAACCTAGCCCACAATACGGACCGTAAATACAACAAACAATCACTCACAAACAAACATGGGGGAACAGAGGGTTAAATAATGAACAAGTAATTGGGGGGGGGGAGTGAAACCAGGTGTGTAAGACAAGGACAAAACGAATGGAAAATGAAAAGTGGATCGGTGATGGCTAGAAGGCCGGTGACGTCGAATGCCGCCCGAACAAGGAGAGGGATCGACTCCGGCGGAAGTCGTGACATTTAGATACAATTTTAGTATTATAGAAGCTTTAAGAGAAAGATTTAATGCCTTGATATTTAATCATTTTAGCCCTCCAAACTCATTAATTATATAAATATACAGTGGGGCAAAAAAGTATTTAGTCAGCCACCAATTGTGCAAGTTCTCCCACTTAAAAAGATGAGAGAGGCCTGTAATTTTCACCATAGGTACACTTCAACTATGACAGACAAAATGAAAAAAAAAATCCAGAAAATCACATTTGTAGGATTTTTTATGAATTTATTTGCAAAATATTGTGGAAAATAAGTATTTGGTCAATAACAAAAGTTGATATTTTTTCTGTAAGTCTTCACAAGGTTTTCACACACTGTTGCTGGTATTTTGGCCCATTCCTCCATGCAGATCTCCTCTAGAGCAGTGATGTTTTGGGGCTGTCGCTGGGCAACACGGACTTTCAGCTCCCTCCAAAGATTTTCTATGGGGTTGAGATCTGGAGACTGGCTAGGCCACTCCAGGACCTTGAAATGCTTCTTACGAAGCCACTCCTTCGTTGCCCGGGCGGTGTGTTTGGGATCATTGTCATGCTGAAAGACCCAGCCACGTTTCATCTTCAATGCCCTTGCTGATGGAAGGAGGTTTTCACTCAAAATCTCACGATACATGGCCCCATTCATTCTTTCCTTTACACGGATCAGTCGTCCTGGTCCCTTTGCAGAAAAACAGCCCCAAAGCATGATGTTTCCACCCCCATGCTTCACAGTAGGTATGGTGTTCTTTGGATGCAACTCAGCATTCTTTGTC
Source organism: Salmo salar (assembly GCF_965601325.2). NCBI lineage: Eukaryota > Metazoa > Chordata > Actinopteri > Salmoniformes > Salmonidae > Salmo > Salmo salar. The sequence continues at coordinate 33,858,772 of NC_138313.1, forward strand.
CTCCAAACACGACGAGTTGAGTTTTTACCAAAAAGTTATATTTTGGTTTCATCTGACCATATGACATTCTCCCAATCCTCTTCTGGATCATCCAAATGCTCTCTAGCAAACTTCAGACGGGCCTGGACATGTACTGGCTTAAGCAGGGGGACACGTCTGGCACTGCAGGATTTGAGCCCCTGGCGGCGTAGTGTGTTACTGATGGTAGGCTTTGTTACTTTGGTCCCAGCTCTCTGCAGGTCATTCACTAGGTCCCCCCGTGTGGCTCTGGGATTTTTGCTCACCGTTCTTGTGATCATTTTGACCCCACGGGGTGAGATCTTGCGTGGAGCCCCAGATCGAGGGAGATTATCAGTGGTCTTGTATATCTTCCATTTCCTAATAATTGTTCCCACAGTTGATTTCTTCATACCAAGCTGCTTACCTATTGCAGATTCAGTCTTCCTAGCCTGGTGCAGGTCTACAATTTTGTTTCTGGTGTCCTTTGACAGCTCTTTGGTCTTGGCCATAGTGGAGTTTGGAGTGTGACTGTTTGAGGTTGTGGACAGGTGTCTTTTATACTGATAACAAGTTCAAACAGGTGCCATTAATACAGGTAACGAGTGGAGGACAGAGGAGCCTCTTAAAGAAGAAGTTACAGGTCTGTGAGAGCCAGAAATCTTGCTTGTTTGTAGGTGACCAAATACTTATTTTCCACCATAATTTGCAAATAAATTCATAAAAAATCCTACAATGTGATTTTCTGGATTTTTTTTCTTCTCATTTTGTCTGTCATAGTTGACGTGTACCTATGATGAAAATTAAAGGCCTCTCTCATCTTTTTAAGTGGGAGAACTTGCACAATTGGTGGCTGACTAAATACTTTTTTTGCCCCACTGTACCTGTTTATTATTGATTGCCATTACCATTAGTATCTATCTATTTATCCTGCAACTGGTCACTATTACTCCTGTTTACATGTATTTACTACCATTAGTATATTACCATAAGTAAATATATATGTATATATATACATTCCTGCTACCAGTCACTTTTCAGCCCTGTTTACTTGTACATCCGTCCATCACGCCTACACTGACACTCTTTCACAAACATATACACACACACACACACACACTCACACTCACACTCACACACGCCCATCCATCCATCCACCCACCCACACACATTCACTCACACCCACCCACACACATACTCACCGCCACGCACACACCCACCACTTATGCAGCTGCCATATTGTTTACTATTATTATTATTATTAATATTATTTATCCTGCTACCAGTTACTTTCTCATAATCCAAGCTTACATGTACATACTGTAACTATCTCAAGTACTTCAGTGTCCCTGCACATTGTACATTTGTTACTGATACTGACCCTGAATACACAGTGTACAAAACATTAGGAACACCCTCCTAATATTGAGTTGCACCACCTTTTGCCCTCAGAACAGCCTCAATTTGTCATCTAGAAGGTGTTGAAAGCGTTCCACAGGGATGCTGGCCCATGTTGACTCCAATACTTCCCACAGTTGTGTCAAGTTGGCTGGATGTCCTTTGGGTGGTGGACCATTCTTGATACAGCTGTTCAGAGTGAAAAACCCAGCAGCGTTGCAGTTCATGACACACTCAAACCGGTAAGCCTGGCACCTACTACCATGGTGCGTTCAAAGGCACTTAAATATTTTGTCTTGCCCATTCACCATCTGAATGGCACACATACACAATCCATGTCTCAATTGTCCCAAGGCTTAAAAATCTGATATTGAATACTCCACTGGTGGGAAGGACTTTCAAGTTAGGCATTTCAATATACTTGTTCATGTGACAAATAAAACTTGAAACTTGAGAATCTACAGCCATGTCCTTGGCAGTACTCTAATATAATTGCTATTGAGCTCCCTGAGGGTGGGATTGTAGTAGACAGTGCCTAGCCCACTTATCTGGATGCAAATTGATTTCTTTGGCTACGATTAAAGAAGTATACTGGTACGAAGCAGTCCCATATCCGCTCCCTTCTTTCAACATGCCTTCAAGTTCACAAGTGGTTGACACAGTCATTATGAAGGATGGGGTCAGAGGACTGAAACTCTCTGTCAGACTTGTCTCCCACTGCAGTCTAATCTCTCCTAAGGATTCACTCTCTGAACAGACACACTGAGCAGGCAGAGCTGAAAAACCAACAACAGAAAAGCAGATCGATGAGGAAAATCAAAAAATATAATTTAACAGCTGTATAATTTTCTTCAGGAAGCAACACTTTAGCAAGGATCTTTTCACCTTGAGAACATAATAATGGTGCTAAGAACCTTTGAACAGATGCTGCTGGTGAGTTACCGTGTAGTGTTTTTTTTTGTCTTTTATAATTCGACATGAAGTTGCTCATGGCAAAGACTACATTCCAATCACTGACTCACACAACAGCTGAAGGATGACTGCTATCACCAACTGTAGGCATTCATAGAAATTGGTGGCAGATTTCCTACATCAGAAAGGAAAAGTGTAACTCAATGAAAGAGAACCACTTTCAGACAGGTAATTGTGTTTTGACAAATGGGACGTTAAAATAAAATTGTTATAAAATGGAAGCTTTGCAGTCAAATTGGCATCATTAGAAGAAGACCTCAATACAAAATTAAATTGGGTCACACTTTATTTGGAAAGTCCAGATTTTCCATCTGTAGATACTCTAAAGATGGTCATACTATCTGTTGATAAGCAACTGCTTGCTAATGTTACGTTTAGGTTAAGAATAAGGGTTAGGGTAAAGGTTAGGGTTAGGGCTAGGGTAAGGGTTAAGTTTAGGGTTAAGATAAGGGTATGGTTAGGGTTAGAGTTAGGGTTAGTAGATAGTTAGTTGAAATGTTACTGACAGTCTGTAGCGCACAGTCATGACTTCCCAGCTAGCATATAAAGTTCTGAGAACCATATGTCTCTTAGAGCTTGGTGAAAGTGTGGTTGTCCTATGGTTATTTTGCATACAACCTTCCCACAATGTTCTGGGAATGGTGCATGATCCCTAGCTAGCACATAACATTCAGAGAGCCATATCTTTCTTAGGTAGGAATTTCAGTACTTCAGCATAATGTTTCCTACAGGTTTCCTCGTGGTTCCATTTAATGAAATGTTCTCAAATTGTTCAGAGAATGCTAAGAAACAACATTCTCTGTGGGAATTTCAGTACTTCAGCATAACATTTGCTGCAGGTTTCGTCATGGCTCTGTTTAAAGTCATATTCTCAGAACATTAAGAAAACATTCCATAAAAACCACAAGAAGACATTGGTAACGTTCAAAGAACATTCTGAGAATGGTATTTAAAAACATACATTCCATTCTCAGCATAAACAAATCTCTCTCTATCCTCTATATTGATAAGTGTGTTCAGGAGTGTTGGCTGCGCCCACTAATTGGCCACACCTGATCTTAATAAGTGCTTGCTTCCTTTGAAATGGGGTCTGTTTGAATAGACTAATATGAAAAGCTTTGTATGAGTTAAAAAAAACATGGCATGCTAGCTCCATCCTGGTGACACAGTGGACCAACTCCATGGATAGAGAACAGAAGATCATATGTTTGAATCTCACTGACGCCATGCCACAATAAACCATTTTTTTGCATGATTAATGCCAAAGCAAATACATTTCCATGTGTCCAATCTGTGCTTGTAGTTCACAAAGCTAGCAGTGTTAAACGTGTTATTGAAACATGTTCTCAGAACGTTATTTAATTACCTTCAAATAACCTATAATTTCCGTTCTCAGACAGTTAATAAAAAATCCCAGGAAAACTTTCAGGGAACCATAGTAAAACATTCGCAGAACCTCCCTGCAACCTAAAAATGAACGTTCCGTTCTGAGAACTATTCGTTTTTGTGTTTGGTGATCCCAGCGGGATATAGATTATAACCAATAAAGACCTGCCAATATAAATGACTGTAAGACACTAGAATTGAATGGCTGTGATAGGAGTAATATGAAAAATGGATCAACAACATTGTGCTTAATCCAACATACTAACTTAAATGGTAGTGTGAAAAGAGGGAAGCATGTACAGAATAAAACATATTCCAAAACATGCATCTTGTTTGCAACAAGGCACTAAAGTATTACTGCAACAAAATGTATTAATCCAATACAACACATTACTGAGTACCACTCTCCATATTTTCAAGCATAGTGGTGGCTGCATGATGTCATGAGAATGCTTGTAATCAGGACCGGGGAGTTTTTCAGGATAAAATGAAACGTAATGGAGCCAAGCACAGGAAAAATCCTACAGGAAAATTTGGTTCAGTCTGCTTGCCACCAGACACTGGGAGATGAATTTACCTTTTAGGAGGAAAATAATCTGAGAGACAAGGCCAAATGTACACTGGCGTTGCTTAAAAAAAGAAAGTGAATGCTCCTGAGTGGCCGAGTTACAGTTTTGCCTTAAGCCTGCTTGAACATCTATGACAAGACCTGAAAATGGTTGTCTAGCAATGATCAACAACCAATTTGACAGAGCTTTAAGAATTTACACCACTCCAGCCGACGCTTGGCATTGTGCATGGTGATCTTAGGCTTGTGTGCAGCTGCTCGGACATGAAAAACCATTTCATGAAGCTCCCGACAAGCAGTTGTTGTGCTACCACTTTGCGGCTGAGCCGTTGTTGCTCCTAGAAGTTCCACTTCACAATAACAGCACATACAGTTGACTAGGGAAGCTCTAGCAAGGCAGAAATTTGACTAACCGACTTGTTGGAAAGGTGACATTCTATGACTGTGCCACGTTGAAAGTCATTGAGCTCTTCAGTAAGGCCATTCTACTGCCAATGTTTGTCTGTGAAGATTGCATGGCTGTGTGCTCGATTTTATACAACTGTCAGCAAAGGGTGTGGCTGAAATAGCCAAATCCACTCATTTGAAAGGGTGTCCACATACTTTTGTATTTATAGTGTACTTTGTATTCCTCATTTACTCCAATGTTTCCATTATTTTGGCAGTTATCTGTATCATTGTTTAGGATGTTGATGGACAGGAAGGATTTGCAGGACTTGTTCTGATAAAAGTTTGGTCTGTAACCATCAATTGCAAATTCGATATAAAAGTAGATAGGCACTTCCAAGCTCTATTTGTCACGTCCTGACCAGTAAAAGGGGTTATTTATCATTATAGTTGGTCAGGGCGTGGCAGGGGGGTGTTTGTTTTGTGTGTTTGGGTATTTTGGGTTTAGGTTCTAGTTTTCCTATTTCTATGTTTATATCTAGCTTTTCTATTTCTATGTGAGTTTTGGCAATGACCTCCAATTAGAGGTAGCTGGTTGTTGTCTCTAATTGGAGGCCATATTTAGTTGTTTGTTTTCACTTGTGTTTGTGGGTGGTTGTTTCTAGTATAGTCTGTGCACCTTACTGGACTGTTTTTGTCGTTTGTTTATTTTGTTGAAGTGTTTTCTTTAATAAAATACAAGATGTTCACTTTACCCGCTGCGTTTTGGTCCACTCAATACAACCCTTGTGACACTATTGAGGTAGGCTATTAAAGTATCTAAATAAATAACTTTGCTTAAAGCATCACTTTCCACTCGATTATCAATTTACTTTTGGGGGAAAATCTGGGAAAGGAAGTCACTCAATAAATGTATGAACTAAACTAACTGGACAGTCAAAGAGGAGGATCAGTAATATTATGTAGGGTGTCCAATCAAAAACACATATTTTGACCGATGGGTATAATCATATGTTTATTGTGTAGATACTACTCAAAGAAAACCAATAGTCCAAACTGCATGTCTCTATCATAATCCTTTCAAACGTTATTGGAGTTTTTACCCTTGTAGGATGGCCAAAATTAAGGTGACTAAATCAATGGAAGCTAGAGGATTAAAGTGGTAAAAAAAAATACATCTGTAAAATAGCATTGTGTGAATTAAGGCTCAGTGACAGGTTCACTTCTGAACTTGTCATCTTTGTTCTTGAATCCGGAGGACATAAAACAATATAGAGGTAAGATGATTTTAAGACCTGACATGTAGTATTTTCTTATTTTAGTATACGCTTTTCATATCAATGCGAAACTCCTGTTATTTTTTTGAACATTTCCCACAAAAACTCTGTGAAATGTCAATGAAGCATGGATCATTTACATTACAGTTTACATTTCAGTCATTTAGCAGACACTTTTATCCAGAGCGACTTACAGTACTGAGTGGATACATTTTTGTACTTTTTCCCGAACTGAGCAAGCTTTTTAATTTCAAAGCCTTTTACATTTAATTCAGCTCGTGTCATACTACCCGCGTAAACAACTTTGCAGATGACCACCACAACCTGTAAAATCCTCAACATTTTCTGTGAGAAAATGGCACCGCTCTATCAAAATATCTCAGTGTTTATTAGCGGATGTATTAGGTTCCGAAATCCGACTTTTCGGATATAATGTTAATGATATGTTAGAGAAAGACCCCACTGAACCATTCAGGACATGAAGAATCATATTCGGCTTGGTAAAATGTATTTTAGAACATAAGAAAGTGACATTTTATCACACAAGTACGTTTTCACCCACTCATGCAAGTAAAATTGCTCCCACTAGTCGCTGATTAAACATAACACTGTGGAAGCACATCTCCATATGGAGGGATGGGCACATAATTAAGAAGCAATTAGCTGAGTTGTGTTGAAAGGGTCACCTGGTTACACAGAGAGACGAGTGTTGATACGAGTTGGGTGAAAGGGAAAGACGGGGAAACTTGTTGAGGGACAACATTAAGATTTGTTGGGAGTGTGTGGGCTGCGATGAAAGCCTGAGTCACAAACCTCTGCTGACTTTTCATCACCATTAAGACAGCAGCTGTGAGACAAACACACTAAATGTGCCCCGTTTCAGAAAGCTGGGCGAATGACGGACGTCACTACTTCACAGGAGAGGCAAAATGTTTTGTTTTTTTTAGAGCAGAAATGCCTTCTTGAACATTTGAACTTTCATGTGCCTTAATAACAAACGCGTACATCATCTGAAAATAAGAATACAATTATTCAATTGTTAAATTACTAGTTGGTTAAAAAACAATTTCAAATGTTGGAACATAAGACCAAAAAGAGATGGTGTGTCACACATGTTCACTAAATACACTGATTGTACAAAACATCAGGCACACCTGTACTTTCCATGACATAGACTGACTAGGTGAATCCAGGTGAAAGCTATGATCCCTTATTAATCAGTGTAGATGAAGAGGAGAAGACAGGATAAATAAGGATTTGTTGCCTTGAGACAATTGAGATATGGATTGTGTATGTGTGCCATTCAGAGGGTGAATGGGAAAGACAAAATATTTCAGTGCCTTTGAACGGGGTACGGTAGTAGGTGCCAGGCACACCGGTATGAGTATGTCAAGAACTGCAACGCTTCTGGGTTTTTCATGCTCAAGTGTTTCCCATGTCTATCAATAATGTTCCACCACCCAAAGGACCAGCCAACTTGACACAACTGTGGGAAGTACTGGAGTCAACATGGGCCAGCATCCCGGTGGAACGCTTTTGAACACCTTGTAGTCCATGCCCCGAGGAATTGAGGCTGTTCTGAGGGCAAACGGATGTTTTGTACACACGGTGCATGTATACACACATACTGCAGAGGGAACAAGCTAACACTGTTCACTGTAGAAGTCACAGTATAAACTGATATAAACTGCAGCAGTTCCAGGAAGTTAATTAAGTTAATAAAAGGTCATAAACCTCATCTTGGCCATGACTTCACAATTGCTGTTGCTCTGAGCTAGTATCAAACCCAGCAGCGCGGTATCCTCTCAAAAGTGTGTCTAAAGTAAAAATTGTGCCAGGAGGGATGAAAATCAGCTCTTAAAGTGCATAGAGCTCCTACTGCTGATCATGCCTTTGAAAAAAAAAATCTTTTTTTTCTGGAAAATGGCTGCAACAGTACATCCATAACCAGGGGAAATGGTTTATAGCAGTATTCCTCTCATCCACATAATGCCTTTCCCATTTGCTTGTCAGTACAAAAACACTATTTAGTCATACCCTAGTCTACAGCCATGAGCCATGGTCCAGGAAGATTGAGTTGCACCAACCAGTGGGTCCCCGATCCAGCATTAGGGAAATAATGCCCTGGGCTCAAATACTGTCCAAAGGTGGAAACAGAAGTGGAATTGAGAAGGTCCGCAGAGGAGAGCATACCTTCATGGAAAAAAGGGTTCCAAGAGGGTTATTCGACTCTCCCCATAGGATAACCCTTTTTGATTCCAGGTAGAACCCTTTTTGGAAAAGGTTTTTCATGGAACTCAAAGGGTTCTACCTGGAACCAAAAAGGGTTCTTCAAAGGGTGGGGACAGCTGAAGAACCGTTTCAGGTTCTAGATAGCACAAGTTTACTGCCTCTGTACCAGAACATAGTCAACTGTCACTTTTACACCTCCAGTATTGACCTTATGTTTAAATCCTGCCTGGCTCAGTTATTTATCTAGGGCTGAGACATCTCTCAGCTTCATAGAATCAAGGTTATTATGACATCAACCTGTGTTCTTTCCTCTTGGGGATATCATGGGTATAAAAAAAATATGCTATAATATTGACTTTATTTATTTTGTTTTGTTTGTAGAGAACTGACAGATTATCTTCTGTTATTCCCCCAACTATTAGATCGCTGCTATCTTTTTTCTCCCAACTATGCGGTATTATATTAATATAGGGTATTATATTAATATGAGGTATTATAATCCTTTCCAAAGAGTTTCCCATCAGCATGGAGGTCAATCAATCAATCAATCAATCAATCAATCAATCAATCAATCAATCAAATGTATTTATAAAGCCCTTCTTACATCAGCTGATGTCACAAAGTGCTGTACAGAAACCCAGCCTAAAACCCCAAACAGCACGGTGGCCAGGAAAAACTCCCTAGAAAGGCCAGAACCTAGGAAGAAACCTAGAGAGGAACCATGCTATGAGGGGTGGCCAGTCCTCTTCTGGCTGTGACGGGGTGGAGATTATAACAGAACATGGCCAAGATGTTCAAATGTTCATAAATGACCAGCAGGGTCAAATAATAATAATCACAGTGGTTGTCGAGGGTGAAACAGGTCAGCACCTCAGGAGTAAATGTCAGTTGGCTTTTCATAGCCGATCATTCAGAGCATCTCTACTGCACCGCTGTCTCTAGAGAGTTGAAAACAGCAGGTCTGGGACAGGTAGCACATCCGGTGAACAGGTCAGGGATCCATAGCCGCAGGCAGAACAGTTGAAACTGGAGCAGCAGCACGACCAGGTAGACTGTGGACAGCAGGGAGTTATCAGGCCAGGTAGTCCTGAGGCATGGTCCTAGGGCTCAGGTCCTCCGAGAGAGAGAAAGAAAGAGAGAAAGAAAGAAAGAGAAAAAAAGAGAGAAAAAGAGAGAAAAAGAGAGGGAATTAGAGAGAGCATACTTAAATTCACATAGGAATTTAAGACAGGATTTAAGACAGGAGAAATACTCCAGATATAACAGACTGACCCTAGCCCCCTGACACATAAACTACTGCAGCATAAATACTGGAGGCTGAGACAGGAGGGAGACACTGTGGCCCCCTCTGATGATACCCCCAGACAGTACCAAACAGGCAGGATATAACCCCACCCACTTTACCAAAGCACAGCCCCCACACCACTAGAGGGATATCTTCAACCACCAACTTACCATCCTGAGACAAGGCCGAGTATAGCCCACGAAGATCTCCCCCACGGCACAACCCAAGGGGGGGCAATTCCAGGGAGGGCAATTTTGGGGCTTCACCATGTTTCATTGAAATGTACAGCTGTGTGTTATCCGCATAGCAGTGAAAGTTAACATTATGTTTCCGAATGACATCACCAAGAGGTAAAATATATAGTGAAAACAATAGTGGTCCTAAAACAGAACCTTGAGGAACACCAGAATTTACAGTTGATTTGTCAAGAGGGCAAACCATCCACAGAGACAAACTGATATCTTTCCGACAGATAAGATCTAAACCAGGCCAGAACTTGTCCGTGTAGACCAATTTGGGTTTCCATTCTCTCCAAAAGAATGTGGTGATCGATGATATCAAAAGCAGCACTAAGGTCTAGGAGCACGAGGACAGATGCAGAGCCTCGGTCTGACGCCATTGAAAGGTCATTTACCACCTTCACAAGTGCAGTCTCAGTGCTATGATGGGGTCTAAAACCAGACTGAAGCGTTTCGTATACATTGTTTTGTCTTCAGGAAGGCAGTGAGTTGCTACGCAACAGCTTTTTCTAAAATGTTTGAGAGGAATGGGAGATTTGATAAAGGTCGATAGTTTTTTATATTTTCTGGGTCAAGATTTGGCTTTTTCAAGAGAGGCTTTATTACTGCCACTTTTAGTGAGTTTGGTACACATCCGGTGGATAGGGAGCTGTTTCTTATGTTCAACACAGGAAGCAGCTCTTTCAGTAGTTTAGTTGGAATGGGGTCCAGTATGCAGCTTGAAGGTTTAGAGGCCATGATTATTTTCATCAATGTGTCAAGAGATATAGTACTAAAAAACTTGAGTGTCTCCCTTGATCCTAGGTCCTGGCAGAGTTAAGCAGACTCAGGACAACAGAGCTTTGGAGGAATACGCAGATTCAAAGAGGAGTCCGTAATTTTCTTTCTAATGATCATGATCTTTTCCTCAAAGAATTTTATGAAATTATCACTACTGAAGTGAAAGCCATCCTCTCTTGGGGAATGCTACTTTTTAGTTAGCTTTGCGACAGTATCAAAAATAAATTTTGGTGGTGTCTAATTGTAGATTGAGACTTTCTGACCCCAATATGTGACGAAGTTCTGAGATAAATCAGTCAGGTAAATCCCTTCCAAAAGAACTGAGCAATCCAACAGTTTGGTAACACTGTATTTGTCAGTGTGATTTTTTTATAGCTCTCATTTAATTAATTCATTGGGAAATGATACTACATGACAAAATACCATAGAGCTCTGGATCAACACAAAAACAAAGCAGCTCTTTTTGTCTAATTCATAGAGGCCTGGACATACATGATGATCAACACTTCCAATTGGGACTAGGAGACGCCTGGAGATGTGGTGACATAGCCCTGTCTCTCTGCATTGTCTAAATGTCACACAGGGCTGTGGCGAAAGAGCACGGCACTGAACTATTCTAAGGTCTTCTAAGGACTGGGAAAAAGGTATTCTGACCTTAGTGGAACTTCCTGGTTAAAACAAAAGTTGGATGGCATGATTTTGGAGGACATCATATACTTTGTCTTCAAAGTTTTGTGTCAGTTCAATCCATAGACATTTACACACCCTCTGACTCTCCTGCCAACTCTGCATGTCCCTGAGCAGCTTGAGGGCCTGACAGCAGTGGGGGATATGGATGCAGACAGACAAACAAATCAGGTGAATTGGCAAACCCTTGAGAAAGATGAGCAAGAAATACTATAATTTATTTTTTACAAATACTGAGCTATAGTGTATGATCCAAAAAAGAGAGAAAATTATATTTGATATTAATACAATTGCTCAGAGAAACATATTTTGTTTAACAAATATTATTGTTTTTCTTTCAAAAAGATAGGGGTCAAAATGATTGGCACCCCTGTTTTCAATACTTTTTACATCCTACCCTTGCAAGGACAATAGCACAGAACCTTTTTCTATAATGTTTAATGAGATGGAGAACACATTGGGATGGATCTTATACCATTCCTCCATACAGAATCCTTCCAGATCCTTGATATCCTTCATTCTGCGCTTATGGACCGCCCTCTTCAATTCAAAACACAAGTTTTCAATGGGGTTTAAGTCCGGAGACTGAGATGGCCATTGCAAAATGTTGATTTTGTGGTCAATTATTCATTTCTTTTAGGATTTTGATGTGTTCTTGGGGTCAATGTCTCACTGGAAGGTCCACTTTTGGACAAGTTTCAGCCTCCTGTCAGAGGCAACCAGGTTTTTGGCAAAAATGTCCAGGTACTTGGTAGACTTTATGATGCTGTTGACCTTAAGGGCCCCAGGACCAGTGGAAGCAAAACAGACCCATAACATCAACAATCACTACCATATTTTACAGTAGGTATGAGGTTCCATTCAATGCCAAACCCACCACTGGTGGGCCTTGCCAAATACACGTTTTTCATCCATAGCATCAGTTCCAATCCAAGTGCCGTTTAGCAAACTCCATGTCACGTCTGCTCCCGCTCTTCCCCCCCTGGCGCTTGAGGGCGCCAGGCTGCCTGCCCTGCATCACACACTCCTTTCATCCATTACGCACACCTGCCTTCCCTCGTCACGCGCATCAGTGATATTGGACTCACCTGGACTCACTCATCACCTGTTATTACCTCCCCTATATTTGTCAGTTCCCCAGCTCTGTTCCCCGCTTCTTTATTAATTGTTTTTTGTTTGTTTGTATCACTAGTTTGCTGATGCTGTTCCTGTCTCGTTCTTTATAAAAAATGTGACTCCCGTACCTGCTTTGTCTCTCCAGTGTCATTCCAGGTGACAGAATGCAGAAGCCATCCCACAAAGCATCGGGGAGTACTGGCGTTCCGGTTGGTATGGTGGCATCGGCTCTGGGTCGCCACCGATGGAACCGGGGGTGCCTAGCCAGCTCGTCGGGCTTCCACGCCCTAGCTGGCTCGGGAGGTTTCCTTGCCCCGGTTGGCTCGGATGGTGCCCATCCCACGTCGGGCCTCAGCCGGATCGTCAGTTCTTGTTCGCCCAGCCAGTCTCCAGGAGTTTTTTTTGTTTGTTTTTGTTTTGTTGGTGACGTCGGGGTGGATTCCGCCGCCGATGGAACCGGGGGTGACTAAGCCAGCCCGTCGGGCTTTCACGCCCTGGCTGGCTCGAGAGGTCTCCTTGCCTCGGTTGGCTTGGCGGCATCCCATCCCACGTCACACTCCACCAGATTTTCGGGCTCCCTCTCTGCAGCAGGATGGACAGGCGTCTTGCCTCAGTCGGATCGTCGGGCTTCCATGCCTCAGCCGGCTCGCCAGGCTCTCACGCTCCTGCCGGTTCGTTGGGCTTCCACGCCCCAACCGGCTTGCCCAGCACCCATGTCTCGGGCCGGTTCGCTCAGGTGGGACGCCGGGTGGCGCCCCTAGTGGGGGGGTACTGTCACTTCTGCTCCCGCTCTTCTCCCCCCCTTCCCCCCTATATTTGTCAGTTCCCTAGCTCTGTTCCCCGCTTCTGCATTAATTGTTTATTGTTTGTATTACTAGTTTGCTGACGCTGTTCCTGTCTCGTTCCATGTCCGTTCTTTATTAAATGTTTGACTCCCCGTACCTGCTTCGTCTCTCCAGCGTCATTCCATGTGACACTCCAGGCATTTACATTTGTTGATTGCTCTCAAATAAGGCTTTTTTCAGTGATCCTTTCCAAAGAGCCTATCAGCATGGAGGTGGTGTCTAATTGTAGATTAAGAGACTTTGTGACCCCGAGATGTGACGAAGTTCTGAGATTCTCTAACTCTGGCCCTTGGACTTTTCTTTGCCTTCAGAACAATCTTCCTCACTGTGCATGGGGACAAGATACACTTGCATCCTCTACCAGGCAAGTTCACCACTGTTCCAATGGTTTTAAACTTCTTAATTATTGCCCTAGTAGTGGTAAGTGGTACATTTCGTTTTTTTAGCTATTGTTTTGTACACATTGCCTGATTTATGAAGGTCATTTTTTTAACATACATTATGTGATCCCCAAAAGTAATGATTTAACATGAGAGTGCCATAAACAAAAACTAGTAATGCTGCATACTCCAAGAAAGGTTAAAATGTCACCTTTCTGGTCTAATAGTTATACATTGCTGAGGTGTAGTCACTTTTGAGGACTCAAGCTCAAGTACACAGTAAAAATATGATACAATTATGAAAATATGTTATGTTATATGATTGATTTTCTATTCAACAAATCTGTATGAATAAGGCTTGAAATGACTTATATTTTTTCTAAATATAGTATAATCAATGTATGTCTAATGTCTAACTATAAAATGTCACCTTCCTTATAATTGTAAAATACATATTTGTATATTTAGTGTTAGAGAAAATGTATATATATTATTCTCTCTTGATCCAAACGTCTGCCCCCATCTCTGTGAACGTCTCGCAGAGCTCTAGCTTGGCTTCCTGAACTTGCTAGGAACTTGCCTTTCATCTCACATTAATCTTGTCCGTTTACGACAAACAGAAGGTGACAGTCGGAAAAGTGCATGAAATGGTAAGAGGGACATCCCAGCTTCAGGTGGTGTCAGATTACCCATCCTGCTTCAAACAGGCAGACGAGACATACTCCTGTGTCTGTGAGAATCCGGGCTACCACTTAATGCAAGCCATTTCGATCCATGGTGTCCACATATCAATTTATAAGCGGAAATGTCAGTCGGAACCGGTACCAGAACCACACAGGACCCCAAAATAGTGGACTTTCAATCTAAGATTATTAACAACTCATATGGTCCTGTGTATCTCAATTGGTAGTGTAGTGTTTGCAACACCAGGGTTGTGGGTTTGATTCTCACGGGGGATCAGCATGAGAAAAAGTATGCAATCACTACTTTAAGTCACTCTAGATAAGAATGTCTGTTAAATGACTAAAATGTGAAAATTATAAGGACTTTTCATGAGGCTTTTTGTAAGCTGAAGATATGTTTTCATTAGGCGTTTCTAAACTGAATTATTATTATTAGGCGTTTCTAAAACCAATTATTTATCACTGACAAGGGATGGAAATGAGATGTGCTGGAAGAAAAGAATCCTAACCTCTATTCATAACCATAACCTAATCATATTCTAGTTTTAATTGTCCAATCTATTCTAATCGATTCATATTCTATTCTCTTCTATTCTATTATTCTAATCTATAATATTCTAATCTGTTTTAACAGATTAATATTCATTTTCCATAACTCCTTGCTGCTGGCTATCAGCACTAATAATATGAATAACAAGCTCCATATAGTAGTTCCCGGATATTATGATCTCATGGTCAAGCCTGGCATCTCATGGTGACTGGTCAATCAAAACTAAGGGAAACTGAATTGATTTTTACTTGTGTTGTCCTTCTGTTTTAGTATACGGTAATCTGCCTCAGCCGTGTCAGGGTTGTGGTTAGTATCATAGCAATAGGCGGCTGAGGCTAGATGTACGGTTAGTGCTCAGAATAAAGATCACAATCTCACTGTTATATAAAAGATGTAATATGTAATTCGACATAACAACATTTAGCCTATCATGCTCTGTTTCATCTTTGCATAATTGATTCCTATCCTGATACACAGTACCAGTCAAAAGTTTGGACACACCTACTCATTCAAGGGTTTTTCTTTATTTTTTACTATTTTCTACATTGTAGAATAACAGTGAAGACATCAAAACTATGAAATAGCAAATATGGAATCATGTAGTAACCAAAAAAGTATTAAACAAATGAAAATATATTTTAGATTTGTTTCTTCAAAGTAGCCACCCTTTGCCTTGATGACAGCTTTGCAAACTCTTGACATTCTCTCAACCAGCTTCATGTGGTATGCTTTTCCAACAGTCTTGAAGGAGTTCCCACATATGCTGAGCACTTGTAGGCTGCTTTTCCATCACACCTCCTCCTCCATGCTTCATGGTGGGAACCACACATGCGAAGGTCATCCGTTCACCTACTGTACATTTACATTTACGTCATTTAGCAGACACTCTTATCCAGAGCGACTTACAAATTGGTGCATTCACCTTATGATATCCAGTGGAACAACCACTTTACAATAGTACATCAATATATTTTTTTGGGGGGAGAGGGGGGGGGGGTTAGAAGGAATACTTAATCCTATCCCAGGTATTCCTTAAAGAGGTGGGGTTTCAGGTGTCTCCAGAAGGTGGTGATTGACTCCGCTGTCCTGGCGTCATGAGGGAGCTTGTTCCACCATTGGGGTGCCAGAGCAGCGAACAGTTTTGACTGGGCTGAGCGGGAACTGTGCTTCCGCAGAGGTAGGGAGGCGAGCAGGCCAGAGGTGGATGAACGCAGTGCCCTTCTTTGGGTGTAGGGACTGATCAGAGCCTGAAGGTACGGAGGTGCCGTTCCCCTCACAGCTCCGTAGGCAAGCACCATGTTCTTGTAGCAGATGCGAGCTTCAACTGGAAGCCAGTGGAGTGTGCGGAGGAGCGGGGTGACGTGAGAGAACTTGGGAAGGTTGAACACCAGACGGGCTGCGGCGTTCTGGATGAGTTGTAGGGGTTTGATGGCACAGGCAGGGAGCCCCGCCAACAGCGAGTTGCAGTAATCCAGACGGGCGATGACAAGTGCCTGGATTAGGACCTGCGCCGCTTCCTGTGTGAGGCAGGGTCGTACTCTGCGAATGTTGTAGAGCACGAACCTATAGGATCTGGTCACCGCCTTGATGTTAGCGGAGAACAACAGGGTGTTGTCCAGGGTCACGCCAAGGCTCTTAGCACTCTGGGAGGAGGACACGATGGAGTTGTCAACCGTGATGGCGAGATCATGGAACGGGCAGTACTTCCCCGGGAGGAAGAGCAGCTCCGTCTTGCCAAGGTTCAGCTTGAGGTGGTGATCCGTCATCCACACTGATATGTCTGCCAGACATGCAGAGATACGATTCGCCACCTGGTTATCAGAAGGGGGAAAGGAGAAGATTAATTGTGTGTCGTCTGCGTAGCAATGATAGGAGAGACCATGTGAGGATTTGACAGAGCCAAGTGACTTGGTGTATAGCGAGATTAGGAGAGGGCCTAGAACTGAGCTCTGGGGGACACCAGTGGTGAGAGCACATGGTGCGGAGATGGATTCTCGCCATGCCACCTGGTAGGAGCGACCTGTCAGGTAGGACGCAATCCAAGAGTGAGCCGCGCCGGAGATGCCCAACTCGGAGAGGGTGGAGAGGAGGATCTGATGGTTCACAGTATCAAAGGCAGCAGATAGGTCTAGAAGGATGAGAGCAGAGGAGAGAGAGTTAGCTTTAGCAGTGCGGAGAGCCTCCGGGACACAGAGAAGAGCAGTCTCAGTTGAATAACCAGTCTTGAAACCTGACTGATTTGGATCAAGAAGGTCATTCTGAGAGAGATAGCAAGAGAGCTGGCCAAGGATGGCACGCTCAAAAGTTTTGGAGAAGAAAGAAAGAAGGGATACTGCTCTGTAGTTGTTGACATCGGAGGGATCGAGTGTAGGTTTTTTGAGAAGGGGTGCAACTCTCGCTCTCTTGAAGACGGAAGGGACGTAGCCAGCGGTCAAGGATGAGTTGATGAGCGGGGTGAGGTAAGGTAGAAGGTCTCCGGAAATTGTCTGGAGAAGAGAGGAGGGGATAGGGTCAATCGGGCAGGTTGTTGGGCGGCCGGCCGTCACAAGTCGCAAGATTTCATCTGGAGAGAGAGGGGAGAAAGAGGTCAAAGCATAGGGTAGGGCAATGTGAGCAGGACCAGCGGTGTCGTTTGACTTAACAAACGAGGATTGGATGTCATCAACCTTCTTTTCAAAATGGTTGACAAAGTCGTCCGCAGAGAGGGAGGAGGGGGGAGGGGGAGGAGGATTCAGGAGGGAGGAGAAGGTGGCAAAGAGCTTCCTAGGGTTAGAGGCAGATGCTTGGAATTTAGAGTGGAAGAAAGTGGCTTTAGCAGCAGAAACAGAGGAAGAAAATGTGGAGAGGAGGGAGTGAAAAGATGCCAGGTCCGCAGGGAGGCTAGTTTTCCTCCATTTCCGCTCGGCTGCCCGGAGCCCTGTTCTGTGAGCTCGCAATGAGTCGTCAAGCCACGGAGCAGGAGGGGAGGACCGAGCCGGCCGGCAGGATAGGGGACATAGAGAGTCAAAGGATGCAGAAAGGGAGGAGAGGAGGGTTGAGGAGGCAGAATCAGGAGATTGGTTGGAGAAGGATTGAGCAGAGGGAAGAGATGATAGGATGGAAGAGGAGAGAGTAGCAGGAGAGAGAGAGCGAAGGTTGCGACGGCGCAATACCATCTGAGTAGGGGCAGAGTGAGTAGTGTTGGAGGAGAGCGAGAGGGAAAAGGATACAAGGTAGTGGTTGGAGACTTGGAGGGGAGTTGCAGTGAGATTGGTAGAAGAACAGCATCTAGTAAAGATGAGGTCAAGCGTATTGCCTGCCTTGTGAGTAGGGGGGGGGGGACGGTGAGAGGATGAGGCCAAAAGAGGAGAGGAGTGGAAAGAAGGAGGCAGAGAGAAATTAGTCAAAGGTAGACGTAGGGAGGTTAAAGTCACCCAGAATTGTGAGGGGAGAGCTATCCTCAGGAAAGGAACTTATCAAGGCGTCAAGCTCATTGATGAACTTGCCAAGGGAACCTGGAGGGCGATAAATGATAAGGATGTTAAGCTTGAATGGGCTAGTGATTGTGACAGCATGGAATTCAAAGGAGGAGATAGACAGATGGGTCAGGGGAGAAAGAGAGAATGTCCACTTGGCAGAGATGAGGATTCCAGTCCCGCCACCCCGCTGACCAGATGCTCTCGGGGTTTGCGAGAACACGTGGTCAGACGAGGAAAGAGCAGTAGGAGTAGCAGTGTTTTCTGTGGTAATCCATGTTTCCGTCAGCGCCAAGAAGTCGAGGGACTGGAGGGAAGCATAGGCTGAGATGAACTCTGCCTTGTTGGCCGCAGACCGGCAGTTCCAGAGGCTGCCGGAGACCTGGAACTCCACGTGGGTCGTGCGCGCTGGGACCACCAGGTTAGAGTGGCAGCGGCCATGCGGTTTGAAGCGTTTGTGTGGCCTGTGCAGAGAGGAGAGAACAGGGATAGACAGACACATAGTTGACAGGCTACGGGAGAGGCTACGCTAATGCAAAGGAGATTGGAAAGAAAATTAACTAAACAAATGGGGAAGAGAGAGCAGGGCCTCCATCACTAACTATTCGCTGAAACACTCAAATATAACTATTCCAACTTCCACTTAGAAATTATAATTGATGTAAACTACAGTGGTTCAATGTTTCCAGGAATAGGCTCAAACTTAGTTTATTCAGCTAGATAACTTGGTACAGTACTCTGCGTCTCACAAAGACACGGCGGTTGGAACCAAAAATCTCAGATTTGGGCTCATCAGAGCAAAGGACAGAATTTCCACCGGTCTAATGTCCATTGCTCGTGTTTCTTGTCCCAAGCAAGTCTCGTCTGCTTATTAGTGTCCTTTAGTAGTGGTTTCTTTACAGCAATTTGATAATAAAGGCCTTATTCACACAGTCTCCTCTGAACAGTTGATGTTGAGATGTGTCTGTTACTTGAAGCATTTATTTGGGCTGCTATCTGAGGTGCAGTTAACACTAATGAACTTATTCTCTGCAGCAGAGGTAACTCTGGGTCTTCCTCATGAGAGCCAGTTTCATCATAGCGCTTGATGGTTTTTGCGACTGCACTTGAAGAAACGTTAAATGTTTTTTTCGGATTGACTTACCTTCATGTCTTAAAGTAATGATGGACTGTCATTTCTCTTTTCTTATTTGAGCTGTTGTTGCCATAATATGGACTTGGTCTTTTATGTGAAGAGTGTGCAAAGGCTGTTATCAAGGTAAATGGTTGCTACTTTGGAGAATCTAAAATCTAAAATATATTTTGAAAAGTTTAACACTATTTTGGTTACTACATGATTCCATATGTGTTATTTAATAGTTTTGATGTCTTCACAATTATTCTACAATGTAGAAAATAGTAAAAATAAAGAAAAAACCTTGAATGAGTAGGTGTGTCAACTTTTGACTGGTACTGATAATATACTGCTGAAAAAAATAAAGGGAACACTTAAACAACACATCCTAAATCTGAATGAAAGAAATAATCTTATTAAATACTTTTTTCTTTACATATTTGAATGTGCTGACAACAAAATCACACAAAAATAATCAATGGAAATCCAATTTATGAACCCATGGAGGTCTGGAATTGGAGTCCCACTCAAAATTAAAGTGGAAAACCACACTACAGGCTGATCCAACTTTGATGTAATGTCCTTAAAACAAGTCAAAATGAGGCTCAGTAGTGTGTGTGGCCTCCACGTGCCTGTATGACCTCCCTACAACGCCTGGGCATGCTCCTGATGAGGTGGCGGATGGTCTCCTGAGGGATCTCCTCACAGACCTGGACTAAAGCATCCGCCAACTCCTGGACAGTCTGTGGTGCAACGTGGCATTGGTGGATGGAGCGAGACATGATGTCCCAGATTTGCTCAATTGGATTCAGGTCTGGGGAACAAGCGGGCCAGTCCATAGCATCAATGCCTTCCTCTTGCAGGAACTGCTGACACACTCCAGCCACATGAGGTCTAGCATTGTCTTGCATTAGGAGGAACCCAGGGCCAACCGCACCAGCATATGGTCTCACAAGGGGTCTGAGGATCTCATCTCGGTACCTAATGGCAGTCAGGCTACCTCTGGCGAGCACATGGAGGGCTGTGCGGCCCCCCAAAGAAATGCCACCCCACACCATGACTGACCCACCGCCAAACCGGTCATGCTGGAGGATGTTGCAGGCAGCAGAACGTTCTCCACGGCGTCTCCAGACTCTGTCACGTCTGTCACGTGCTCAGTGTGAACCTGCTTTCATCTGTGAAGAGCACAGGGCGCCAGTGGCGAATTTGCCAATCTTGGTGTTCTCTGGCAAATGCCAAACGTCCTGCACGGTGTTGGGCTGTAAGCACAACCCCCACCTGTGGACGTCGGGCCCTCATACCACCCTCATGGAGTCTATTTCTGACCGTTTGAGCAGACACATGCACATTTGTGGCCTGCTGGGGGTCATTTTGCAGGGCTCTGGCAGTGCTTCTCCTGCTCCTCCTTGCACAAAGGCGGAGGTAGCGGTCCTGCTGCTGGGTTGTTGCCCTCCTACGGCCTCCTCCACATCTCCTGATGTACTGGCTTGTCTCCTGGTAGCGCCTCCATGCTCTGGACACTACGCTGAGACACAGCAAACCTTCTTGCCACAGCCCGCATTTGATGTGCCATCCTGGATGAGCTGCACTACCTGAGCCACTTGTGTGGGTTGTAGACTCCGTCTCATGCTACCACTAGAGCGAAAGCACCGCCAGCATTCAAAAGTGACCAAAACATCAGCCAGGAAGCATAGGAACTGAGAAGTGGTCTGTGGTCCCCACCTGCAGAACCACTCCTTTATTGGGGGTGTCTTGCTAATTGCCTATAATTTCCACATGTTGTCTATTCCATTTGCACAACAGCATGTGAAATTTATTGTCAATCAGTGTTGCTTCCTAAGTGGACAGTTTGATTTCACAGAAGTGTGATTGACTTGGAGTTACATTGTGTTGTTTAAGTGTTCCCTTTATTTTTTTGAGCAGTGTATATATATTTTTTAAAGGCACGTAAGGCTTGTGAGGGATTAACCATTTCATCCCTTTTACAGGGAAATATACTTTAAAGATGATAGAACACACAGCGGGTTGAGTGCTCATATTAACTTTTATTTAAAACTTACTAAACAAAACAAGAAAACGAACGAACAAACAGTAATGCAGGCTACACACACAGCAGTGCAAAAACTTCCCACAAATCCCATGACAAAAACACCCCTCTTAAATAAGACCTTCAATTAGAAGCAATGAAGAGCAGCTGCTCCCAATTGAAGGTCAACCCCATCAACTAAACATAGAAATAGAAAGACTATACTAGAACATAGAAATATACTAACAGAACATTAACCAAAACCCCAGAACACTCTAAACAAACACCCCTCTACATAAACACATATCCCAACAAACCCCAAACCACATAAAACAAACACCCACTGCCACGTCCTGACCAAACTACAATAACAAATAACCCCTTTACTGGTCAGAACGTGACACCCTGCATCCAAGGTTCCCTTCTATAAGTTCTCATTGTTCTCATGTGGTTCAACGCTGTGTGCTTGCGCTATGTGTCTCTCGGGGGGCCAGATTCCATCTCCAAATTAAAGTCAGTGCTCCTTGACTTAGGCAACTGCTTGACTCACCATAATTACAGCCATTCTCTATATGCAACACTTTCCATTGTATTCCTTGGGCACTGAATAGATGGGTGATTTAAAAATAGTACGCCAGCGGACCGGCTGTCCAGCAGGGACACAATGATTTCACTTCTATGACACAGAGTTAAGGCACATTATGACTGAGTCACAAGCAGATGTGAATTGAATATACTTAATGTGTATATGTCTCAGGTGTTTTCTGTCTGTGAAATAATGTCACAAGCCAAGATGAAATTAATCTGTCATTTAAATGCTGTCATTTGCATATATTTTCAAAACAATTTTAAAGGCAGGTCAGATGACAGTGAGAGACAGAAGGGACATTCATAATTTCATCATGAGAAGAATCATCAGTATGCTAATCCCTTGTTGGCCTTCGACTAAAAATGAATTTACACATAATATCAAATGTCAATCATAGACCTCTGAATGGCCATGTTGGAGCTTTTGACAGTTACCAGACCTCTCACCTTTACCCACGTCATGCTATATTTCCCCGTGGCTGCATTTACACGGGCAGCACAATTCTGATATTTTACCCACTCGGTATCACTTCCTTTTAAGTGGTCCTAAGTACATGTGTAATTACACTTTAACAAGTATTGTAGTTAACTGTAACTCATAGTTACAAAGTAATAACAAGATGTACCTGGTAGTAATTGCGGTCTGTAATTACAGAAGTGTAAGAACGAATGCTTGTTACCATGCATGTTACAAATGGGCAGGTTTCCACTAAATTCACCAACTTAGAGTTTCGCTTCTTCCCAGCTGCATCTGATTCATTAACTACTGTGACAAAGATTGGGATCCCTTGTGGAAGTGCTGGGTGTCTGAGTGATTATAGTCTATGCTCAATATGCTCTAATTACTTACCCATGAATGTGAACTGTTAAAAATATATCTCCAGTCAACGTTGTTGCTAGCACTTGCTCCCAAAATAAAGCGTACCATCTGGGTTAACTTGGTTGAGCTTACGAAAATAGATCTAATACGAGTGTCATCCCAGATGAGGAATAAGACACTAAGCATAGTACATGTAACGTTTGTCTAAGTACAATGTAATTACTCATTGTTACATAGGATTTAGTTAGCTAAAATGAAGTGTATCTTGAGGGGTACAATTTTTAAAACATTACAATACATTCACTACAGAACTCACAACACACACAAGTGTGTGCCCTCAGGCCCATACTCCACTACCACATATCTACAACACAAAATCCATGTGTACGTGTGTGTATAGTGTGTATGTTATCATGTGTGTGTATGCATGTGTCTGTGCTTATGTTTGTGTTACTTCACAGTCCCCGCTGTTCCATAATGTGTATTTTTACCTGCTTTTTAAATCTGATTCTACCGCTTGCATCAGTTACCTGATGTGGAATAGAGTTCCATGTAGTCATGGCTCTATGTAGTACTGTGCGCCTCCTATAGTCTGTCCTGGACTTGGGGACTGTGAAGAGACCTCTGGTAGCATGTCTTGTGGGGTATGAATGAGTGTTTGAGCTGTGTGCTAGTATTTCAAATAAAATAAAATAAAACTTTATTTGTCACATGCGCCGAATACAACAAGTGTAGATGCCACGCCTGCTCCCGCTCCCCCTCCTTGGCGCCCGAAGGCGCCAGGCTCCCCACCATTACGCACTCCTACCACCATCAGTATGCACACCTGCCTTCCCCCCGTCATGTTCATCCGCGATTATTGGACTCGCCTGTACTCAATCACCTGTTTTATTACCTCCCCTATATTTGTCAGTTCTCCAGCTCTGTTCCCCACTGCTGCTTTAATGTTCGTATGTCTTTGTGTTACCCGTATGCTGACGCTGTGCCTGTCTTGTTACCTGTCTGTTCCACATTAAATGTTCAACTCCCCGTACCTGCTTTTCATCTCCAGCGTCGGTCCTTTCAGTAGACTTTACCGTGAAATGCTTACTTACAAGCCCTTAACCAACAGTGCAGTTCAAGAAGAGTTAAGAAAATATTTACCAAGTGAACTAAAGTAAAAAAATTCAATAAAAAGTTACACAATAGCCTAACAATAACGAGGCTATATACAGGGGGTACCGGTACCGAGTCAGTGTGTGGGGCTACAGGTTAGTTGAGGTAATTTGTACATGTAGGTAGGGGTGAAGTGACTAAGCACAGATATTAAACAGCGAGTAGAAGCAGTGTACAAAACAAATGGGGGGGGGGGGGGGGGCAGTGTAATAGTCCGGTGGCCATTTAATTAATTGTTCAGCAGTCTAATGGCTAGGGGTAGAAGCTGTTGAGGAGACTTTTGGTCCTAGACTTGACGCTCCGGTAACGCTTGCCGTGGGGTAGCAAAGAAAACAGTCTATGACTTGGGTGACTGGAGTTTCTGACAATTTTATGGGCTTTCCTCTGACACCGCCTATTATATAGGTCCTGGATGGCAGGAAGCTTGGCCCCAGTGATGTACTGGGCCGTACGTACTACCTGTAGCGCCTCACAGTTAGATGCTGAGCAGTTGCCATACCAGGTGGTAATGCAACCAGTCAGGATACTCTCAACGGTGCAGCTGTAGAACTTTTTGAGAATCTGGGGACCGGTGCCAGATCTTTTCAGTCTCATGAGGGGGAAAAGGTTGTTGTCGTTCCCTCTTCACCACTGTCTTGGTGTTTTTGGACCTTGGTAGTTCGTTGGTGATGTGGACAACAAGGAACTTGAAACTCTCGACCCGCTCCACTACAGTCCCGTTGATGTTAAAGGGGGCCTGTTCGGCCCGTCTTTTCCTATAGTCCACAATCAGCTCCTTTGTCTTGATCACATTGAGGGAGAGGTTGTTGTTTTGGCACCACACTGCCAGTTCTCTGACCTCCTCCCTATAGGCTGTCTCATCGTTGTCGGTGATCAGGCCTACCACTGTTGTGTCGTCAGCAAACTTAATGATGGTGTTGGAGTCATGTTTGGCCATGCAGTCGTGGGTGAACAGGGAGTACAGGAGGGGACTAAGTACACACTCCTAAGGGGCCCCAGTGTTGAGGATCAGCTTGGCAGACGTGTTGTTGCCTACCCTTACCACCTGGGGGCGGCCCGTCAGGAAGTCCAGGATCTAGTTGCAGAAGGAGGTGTTTAGTCCCAGAGTCCTTAGCTTAGTGATGAGCTTCGTGGGCACTATGGTGTTGAACTCTGAGCTGTAGTCAATGAACAGCATTCTTACATAGGTCTTCCTTTTGTCCAGGTGAGAAAGGGCAGTGTGGAATGTGATTGAGATGATTCTCTTAGCCAATCATCAGTAATTTGTGTAAGTGCTGTGCTTGTTGAGTGTCCTTCCCTATAAGCGTGCTGAAAGTCTGTTGTCAATTTGTTTACTGTGAAATAGCATTGTATCTGGTCAAACACAAATTCTTCCAGAAGTTTACTAAGGGTTGGTAACAGACTGATTGGTCAGGTATTTGAGCCAGTAAAGGGGGCTTTACTATTCTTGGGTAGTGGAATGACTTTTGCTTCCCTCCAGGCCTGAGGGCACACACTTTCTAGTAGGCTTAAATTGAAGATGTGGCAAATAGGAGTGGCAATATTGTCTGTTATTAAGTATCAAAGTAAAAGTATAAATCATTTCACATTCCTTATATTAACCAAACCAGACGGCAGGATTTTCTTTTATTTATGGATAGCCAGAGGCACACTCCAACACTCAGACATAATTTATAAATGCCAGATCAGGGGCAGTAGGGATGACCAGGGATGTTCTCTTGATATACTAAGTAGTGAATTGGACCATTTTCCTTCCTGATATGCATGCGAAATGTAACGTGTACTTTTGGGTGCCAGGGAAAATGTATAGAGTAAAAAGTACATTATTTAATTTAGAACTGTAGTGGAATTAAAGTAAAAGCTGAAAAAACCTAAATAGGAAAGACATGTACAAACACCCCAAAAAATGTTTACTTGAAGATGCACTCTCAAACGTTTGTAGAATTTCAGCCACTAGTTCTAAAAGTGGTGCTAATGAGCCAAAAGTGGTCCCCATTTTTTGTGTACTACGTCATCAAATTGAATACTATGTCTGTAAGGTTCTGTATTTATTTTTTTCATCAACCTTGTGTTCTGTTTCATTGTGTTCTTGAACGTAGCCCTGTTTCTTTGTGTTCTTGAACGTAGCCCTGTCTTTCATTTTTGTTCATTGATTTCACCTGTGTTAGTTACTCACCTGGTCTCAACACCTGGTCTCAACGGGGGGGCCGTACTGAAGGTGAAATAAACACCTGCCGCACTCTGCGCGTGAATCTACACCTTTTTCTCCCTGAGTATTCATTATAACGTCATCTGTTTCATACTGCTTTAACCATCAATTGGTTAAACATTTTTAGACACATTAATAAACAGTTTTGGTTAAAATTTGGAAATAGTAATTTGTTCTTGGCTGAATAATGGTTTATAAATGCACTATAAATGCAAAACAAACTCTCTTATTCCATCATGTAATCTTGCAATGGTTTCACTGTTGAAGAACATTCTCAGTTTTGGATGTGATGCAATGGTGCAATTATTTATTTGAATGCATCATGTCAAGCATCATATCAAGGAATTAAGGCATAATGTCTTCTCATCTGCAGGAACATGCTCAAAATATTTACGACCACAAATGTGTCACCTTGTGTTGACCCTAACTTCATGTGACAATGCACAAAGAACGGGGTCGAGAACAAGGTCAGTGTGCAAAATCCAGACGAGAGAAAGAAACAAAGTGTTTGTAGATGAGACAAAAACATCAAGACAGGAGAGAGAGAATGTTTTTTTGTGGGATACATTAATTCTGCAGGATAATTTAGCATAGGTAGTTAGCTATCTAGCTACCATTTGCCAGCTACCTAGCCTAGTGTTGGAGGTCATATGGCTCTGGCTTACTGTAGCTAGCTAGCAAACATAACTAGCTAGCTAGCAAACGTTAGCTGGCATTTTTGTTATGCCTACCAACTAGGCTAGCTAGCTAGCTAGTTACCATAGAAGCAAAAAATATATCAAACTAACCCAAGATAGACCAGAGCCTGTCATTTCCAATGGGAGTATGTTCTATGTTTGTGCTTTTCTATAAACCAATATCTGTGTTCATACAAGTGACTGATTGAACGCATCATCAGTATCTGCAATTTGGCAGTACGCCCAGAAGCTTGTTTAGAGAAAGGGATATCTCAGTTTCAAGGTCTCAGCTTAGAGAGAAGAAGCCTTGTGAGGTATTGGTCTATCACATGCATGACCCAGTATTGGTCGGGCACATGAATGAAGCAAACGTTAATGATTAATTCATTACGAATAAGCTAAATGATGCAAATATGACTTGTCTGCAGTATATAAGAGAACTAACGGGACTGCCCCGTTAGAGCTCCTGACAGACGTTCACTATGGTTTGTTGGAACCTCTCCAGTGAGCTGAAAATAAACAATGGTTTATTTAAGATTGTATTTGAGGTATCCCTGTGTAAGAATTTCCACAACAGGAGCAAATTAATCATTGTGGGCAGAACATACATTTTAACAGGAAAATTGTCCAATTCACTCACTTATCAAGAGAACATCCCTCGTCATCCCTACGGCCTCTGATCTGACGGACTCACTAAATACAAAAATATTTTGCCGTCTGGTTTGCTTAATATAAGGAATTTGAAATGATTTATACTTTTACTTTGATTTTTTATACTTAAGTACACTTTAGCAAAACCATTTACTTTTGATACTTAAGTATATTTAAAACCAAATACGTTTAGACTTTTACTCAAGTAGTATTTTACTGGGTGACTCACATTTACTTGAGTCATTTTCTGTTAAGGTATATTTACTTTTACTCAAGTATGACAATTGAGTCATTTTTATACCACTGCACATGTGCAATAACTCAATTCATCCTTGCAATCCTTCTAAACAATGCCATTTTTTAAAACTTTAACAAAGGGTAAAGTCTACGAAACGCAGTCCACTCTGTTACAGATTCTAGTTTTGGAAACAGAAAACTGTATGGAGACCAAATGTTTAATCGATGAGAAAATTAGCAGAATGTCAGCCAAAATCAATTTTGCTCTATCTTCTCCCACTGCCTCCACTGGGCTTCCTCTCATCACCATATTTGGCATTGAGTGAAAACGCCAACTGGATGCTTCATTGTTCTATCTGCGATAGATAGATCATTCTACAGAATAGACTTTCCATGCAATCTGTTGAGTTTTGTTTGGATTAGCTAGAACACTAGCTAGCTCGTTTCCTAACCTTGACTAGATAGCTGGCTAAGTTACCTAACCTAAAGCTGGTAAATAGCTATGCCACGGTTGCTACTCGCTAGATAACTAGCTAGCTAGTTGGGCTCACCTATGTGTGAAGCTAGTCACAATAATGATAAACCACAACAGTGGAGTTTGCCGTTATAATAAAAGTCCCCCATTGAAAGCAGGAGCGGAAATCGCGGGGGGGACGGGGGGGACACGGCCCCCCCATCCTGGGAAAAATATGATTTGTCCCCCCCAATATATCACTGAAACATAACTATGTAATTTAAATAATATTAATAATACGCAATGAAAGCAATTGTGCTGATTATAGACACTTAATAGCGCGTTTTTAAGTTTCAAAAGATTGCAACCCCCCCACCCTTTGCCTCACAATGGTTTTATCCACTGCCAGTTCCTTAGCTTGCTAGGTAACAGTGAGGTTGTATCTACTGTCTGAAAGGCACTCAATGCACGTAACTGACGTGAGGTTAATCCAGTCAATCGCGCACACACACTAGCTGAATATGCAGAGCTAGCGCGCAAATATTAACTATTAAGCTAGCTAGTACCTATTCCATTTATGTGGTGTCGTCAAAGATGGAATCAGCATGCAGATGATGTAAGTTAGTGCTTAAAAGTCCCTGTGATAAGGTTAGCGATAAACTGAAATCCAAACTGAACAGAACTACACTCTCTTCTACCATTGTCTTAAATATATTTAATGGTCTCGTTGCAAAAGCTAAATTGTCGCAAGTGAACTTTTATTTATTTATTTTATTTCACCTTTATTTAACCTGGGTAGCAAAGACTATAGCAAACACCACTGAAACTGAATTGGTGCTCGCTAGCTTTGCAAATTCAGCTATTGTTGGAAGCCAGCCAATATGAAACAAACTATTAAAATTACAAAAGGTTGCAGCATATGTTGTGTAAATGGTGAACTCATACAGCTGTCAACTCTTGTCATTTTAATCCGTTTCACATTTGCTAGCTACCTTTTAGATCGAAGCCCAAATAGAATGATTGAAGATGATAGAAGCCCATCTCCTACTGTAAATAACCTACACACTGTGTGTAGCCAGCCAGGTAGAAAAATGGCAAAAAAATAAAAGACGGACATCAGAGTATTTTTCAATACACCAAAACGCATAGTAAGAACCCTAGTAGCCTAATATCTCAAAGACTAGTTGATAAAATGTTCATAAGAAAGAAATGAAATTCTAATGGAAATGTTTCACAATGATGTCATTAAGCAGAGCAGGCAACAGATGGCACACAGACAGCAGAGTTGGGGACAGATATGCAGGGACAGACTGGCAGAGACAGGGAGTCTCAGGTAAGTTTGTTGAGTCTTTGTTTGGCAACATTATGAAAGGTTCTCATTTTTTTTAAACTTGTAAAATAGGAACATAATTGGAAAATGCCATGGATACCCCCACTCTCAACTTAAACTGGTGACTGAACTAAGATTTGTTAAAGGCAATGGTATTGCTGTTGTGATTAGTTGTGTAGTTTTGGGTACCGGTAGTTAGGAGTACGGCAAACACCTTATTTCTTTGGTTCCTCAATATACATTTACCATATTACAATGTAGGCTATGTTTTACAGCACTACTATTGGTGTCCCCCTCGGGAATTGCTCTTGAGAAAATGTAATGTAATTGTCCCCTCCAAAGTTGATATCAGATTTTCGCCAATGATTGAAAGTGATACAAATGGAGCACACCAAGCATGTTAACTTTAGCTAGCTAGCGAAGTGTGTCAACACAAACTATTAGTTCATTTTAAATGTAGCTAAACACTAACTAACTTATTAGTATTAGCACAGATAGAACAATGGCCCAGATGTTTAACCGGAGGTATAAATGTCAAGCATCCGGTTGGAGTTTCCTCTCCCTGTGAATTATGTTAAGGAGAGGAAGCTCAGTTGCCTGCAGTGAGAGATAATTGGAGTAAAATAGAACTGGGCTGACATTCTGCTAATTTTCTCATCGATTTAACATTTGATCTCAATACAGTTTTCTGTTCTCAAAACTAGAATATTTTACAAACAGATTCAGTGAAGGTTTTGTAGACTTTACCCTTTACCAAAGCTTTAAAAAGTTTTAACCACCTCCGATAATCCATGAAGGAACGTGTCGAACAGGGATTCCGGGTTCCAGGCACTCTCCGTGGCAACAGTGCAAAGAAAACACAGCATAGTCTGCCACACTATAGGAGTCTTGTCGCAGTTGAAGTGGCTTCCGAGCAGCCTCTCCTGGACAACGGAGAATTGAACACTTTTCTTACCTCCACCACAAACTCCTCAGGCTGAGGCAAACGGTGGATTGTTGCGCCCAGGAGTGCTTTCCCGGACATGAGTGATAACAGGTACGCTATCTTCGAGCGATCCGAGGGAAATTAAAAAGGCTGCAGCTCGAAGATGAGGGAACACTGGGAGAGAAACGCCCGGCAGGTTTCTGGATCTCCAACATAGCGTTCTGGAGACAAATAATTAGTAGTAAAACTTTTGGTCTGAATTTTGATGTCGCCAGATTGACTTTAGTTGCAGTGTAGCGTTAGTTAGCTAGCTATAATAAATGGGAGACCTCCAGATTTTAGCTAGCAAATGTTATCATTGCTAGCTAACTTTGACTAACTTTGCTAATGACAACATTGCCATCTGTCTAAAGTACATTTCACAACATGCTGATGATGATGATGGCAAAGTTGTTTCCTACTAAATATGTAAAGAATTTAGTAATGGCGTCATATTCCTAAACCCCTATAGTGTAATGTAGATGAAACAGACATTATCCCCGGTTTAAAGTCATTAGCCCCATTCTACTTTGGAGCGTCAGTATGGATGCGGCGTCTGTAGAACATTGATAACAATGGCAACAACGCAACGGAGTGACGGAGGTGCAACCCATGTATAAGTACACATTAGTTACAGGTAAGTACCCCTCCAGATACACTTAATTTTAACTATCTAAATCATGTGCAACAATTAGTAACTATGGTATGCTTTATTTTGGGGGCAAGTGCTAGCAACAACGTTGACAATATATATTTTCACCAGTGCACATTAATGGCTAAGTAATAATAGCCCATTGTGCCCAGGCTATAATCTCTGATACCCAGCGCATCCACAAGGGATCCCAACCTTTGTCACAGTTGCTAATGAATCGGATGCAGCAGAGAAGAAGTGAAACACGAAGTTGCTGAATTTAGTGGAAACCTGCCTGTTTGTAACAAGCGTGCTAACAATAATTTATTGTTACACTTCTGTAATTACAGACCGCAATTACTACCAGTTACGTGTTCTTATTACAATGTAACTATGAGTTGTTACAGTTAACTAAAATACTTGTTAAGGTGTATTTACACATGGAATTAACCTGTAACAAGGACCCCTTAAAAGGAAGGTTCATCAATTGGTCTTTTGACCAATCAAATCAGATCTATTCACATTAGATCTTTTTCAGAGCTGATCTGATTGGTCAAATGACCAATTAGTGGAAAATCACATTTTACTCTCCCTGAAATACCTTCTTTAGTGCAACTGGGCATTATTAGGCCTATATTCTTCACTATCCAACTACTGTCTTTGTTCGTGATGAACTCTACAGAACCCACAGAGGTATAACACATGGTAGGCTATGCAAAAAACAATGTTCTACTTTTGACACATTTTTGTAATGTGTAGGTTTGTGTCAAGGCAATGCAATACCGGTTGCAATCCATTTGAGTGTGTCCGTAGGGGGTTATTCTATGTGCCTCTGCTAATTTACAATGAACAAAAATATAAACGCAACATATAAAATGTTGGTCCCATGTTTCATGAGCTGAAATAAAAGATTCCAGACATTTTACATATGCACTTAAA
Organism: Salmo salar; assembly: GCF_965601325.2. Lineage (NCBI taxonomy): Eukaryota > Metazoa > Chordata > Actinopteri > Salmoniformes > Salmonidae > Salmo > Salmo salar. Next base: position 33,890,804 of record NC_138313.1, read on the forward strand.
GCTTATTTCTATAAAATGTTGTGTACAAATTTGTTTACATCCTTGTTAGTGAGCATTTTTCCTTTGCCAAGATAATCCATCCACATGACAGTTGTGGCATGTCAAGAAGCTGATTAAATAGCATGATTACACAGGTGCACCTTGTGCTGGGTACAATAAAAGGCAACTCTAAACACAGATTTTGAAGGAGTGTGCAATTAGCATGCTGGCTGCATGAATAATCAGAGCTGTTGCCAGATAATTTAATGTTCATTTCTCTACCATAAGCCGCCTCCAACGTCGTTTTAGAGAATTTGGCAATATGCCTCATAACCGCAGACCACGTCTATGGTGGGCGAGCAGTTTTCTGATGTCAACATTTTGAACAGAGTGCCCATGGTGGCGGTGGGTTATGGTATGGGCAGGCATAAGCTACGGACAACAAACACAAGTGTATTTTATCAATGGTCATTTGAATGCACAGAGATGCCGAGACAAGATCCTGAGGCCCACTGTCATGCCTTCACCTCATGTTTCAGCATGATATTGCACAGCCCCATGTACACAATTCCTGGAAGCTGAAAATGTCCCAGTTCTTCCATGGCCTGCCTACTCATCAGACATGTCACCCATTGAGCACGTTTGGGATGCTCTGGATCGACGTGTATGACAGCGTGTTCCAGTTCCCGCCAATATCCAGCATCTTCGCACAGCCATTGAAGAGGAGTGGGACAATAATCAACAACCTGATCAACTATGCAAAGGAGATGTGTCACGCTGCATGAGGCAAATGGTGGTCACACCAGATACTGACTGGTTTTCTGATCCACACCCCTACTTTTTAAAGGTATCTGATACAGATGCATACCTGTATTCCCAGTCATGTGAAATCCATAGATAAGGGCCTAGTTAATTTATTTCAATTGACTGATTTCCTTATATGAACTGTACTCAATAAAATCTTAGAAACAGTATATTTTATGTCTGCCATGTTCACAAGTAGCAGTATAAATAGGGAAAGTGGGGGATAAGGCTGAGTTAAACATGGCCAAACTACAGAGACTTGACAAAAAAGATTCAGGCAAATAGCTAGGCCCACAGCTTCCCCCTCTAGGGTTCTCAGCTGAAGGTATGAACAACCGCAGGCTCCATGTTAACTACAATCCCAACGCTCTGTTTTTACGTTTAGAAACGTTAATAATCCTTGCTTTTGAAACGGTTTTGGAAACATAAAACCCTTTACTTCCACATCACATCAAAATCATTTCAGAAATGCAAAATATACGCTTACTGTAGACTGTTTAACTGGTTTTCACACAGTTGCAGCCAGCTATTTTTCAGCTACAACACTATTATGACATCCTTGTGTTACAGACAGGTGTTTGGAGATGTTTCAATAATTAATTAGAACAGGTGGTCTTCCGTAAACAAGCGCTGTAAGACGGAAATATTACAGAGTGGAAACCCTAACCTGATAAATGTGTGTAGTAATTTAACTTTTTTTAAATCTTTCTCGCTGACGTGAAAGTTTAGTTCCAAATGTTTCCAAAACCGTATAGCAAGCGTGGCATAGCCTATTGACATTTAGACAAGTATTGAAGTTTAGACAAGATTCGGGAGTGGAGTGTGGGTGCATCTGCCTCCGTCAGCTGACAGGTTCGTGAATAGATGGTATACTGTATGTTTAAGCAATAAGGCACGAAGGGGTGTGGTATATGGCCATTATACCACGGCTAAGAACTGTTTTTATGCACAACGCAACGTGGAGTGCCTGGATACAGCCCTTAGCCGTGGTATATTGGCCATATACCACAAACCCCTGAGGTGCCTTATTGCTACTATAAACTGGTTACCAATGTAATTACAGCAGTAAAAATTAAAATGTTGTCATACGCGTGGTATACGGTCTGATATACCACGGCTGTCAGCCAATCAGCATTCAGGGCTCGAACCACCCAGTTTATAATTAACATTATCGTCTATGAATGGGCTAGCAAATACCATGCTGACAATATTTGTATTCTTTGTCAGCAACATTTTTGTAGGGATGAAACATTTATTTTTGATTGAGAATTATTTCAGTTCACAGGAAATTATTGTGGCCACATCATTTTGGGATATGCAGTAGGCTAATCTCCATTAACCTAGAACAAAAATTGTGCGTAATTTGGTCAGATACCATTTATGTTTAGTAGTCTGTCCACGAGAGTTTAGGATATCAGTAGCCTGTAAAATTAGAGCTGAGTTCTGTTTCTCTCTGGTGGCAGGAAAGCATAGGTGCATCGATTTCGAGATAAACATTGCCAAAGTAGAGGCATTTCTTTTTTACTTTAGCCTACTTTAAGAAATAACCAACTGACTTAGTATGACAGGATGGGCTCAGTATAGGCTAGTGTTCAATAGTTTTCCCACATAGGTTATCTTAAGGATGCAAAGAGAAAGATAAATGTTTTAAACAGGGCTATCTGTTTGAAAAGGGCCCTTGCCTCCTTAGCTCAGGTGTTTGTGGTCCCCTCTCAATCCGTTTGTTAATTGGTAATTAGAATCAAGTAGAATTTGCTGCTTTATGCAATTATGTTATTCATTAACTTTAGAGTGATATTCTCTAGATACAGCCGTGTATACAGCTTGTGACCTTTCCTGCCACTATGATTGAAATGCTCTTCGGCTAGATATTAAATTACTGGGCTACCTAGACCAATATGCTAACTAGCATCAGTGCAACTTTTAACATACATTTTAACTTCATGAAAATTGAATTGACGGAGAAATGCAAATTGAATGAATAAACTACACATGAGGATATTAATTGAAATAATGCATTGAATGGATAGTGCCAGTCAACATTCCAGCCTGCATTTGGTTTGCTAATGATGCACAGCTCTCATTCCATTTCCCAAAGAAAGAGATTGAGAGGCAGTTGTGAGCACTTCTGCATACAACTTAATTCAAGTTTAATGGCCTACATCTACTTTGCTGATCCAGATACGATGGCTGATTTAGTTTACTCCTGACTGTTCATCTTAAACACATGCAAATTGATTGATTTTAAGTTTGATTTAAGTTCATTCTCAAATCCCAGGAGTCAGGTAGAAGCAGTGACAAGGTATGCCATCTCATCTCTATTCCCTGCATCTCTGAATGCTAAATAATTACACACATATATACTGCTCAAAAAAATAAAGGGAACACTTAAACAACACAATGTAACTCCAAGTCAATCACACTTCTGTGAAATCAAACTGTCCACTTAGGAAGCAACACTGATTGACAATAAATTTCACATGCTGTTGTGCAAATGGAATAGACAACAGGTGGAAATTATAGGCAATAAGCAAGACACCCCCAATAAAGGAGTGGTTCTGCAGGTGGAGACCACAGACCACTTCTCAGTTCCTATGCTTCCTGGCTGATATTTGGTCACTTTTGAATGCTGGCGGTGCTTTCACTCTAGTGGTATGAGACGGAGTCTACAACCCACACAAGTGGCTCAGGTAGTGCAGCTCATCCAGGATGGCACATCAATGCGAGCTGTGGCAAGAAGGTTTGCTGTGTCTGTCAGCGTAGTGTCCAGAGCACGGAGGCGCTACCAGGAGACAGGCCACTACATCAGGAGATGTGGAGGAGGCCGTAGGAGGGCAACAACCCAGCAGCAGGACCGCTACCTCCGCCTTTGTGCAAGGAGGAGCAGGAGGAGCACTGCCAGAGACCTGCAAAATGACCTCCAGCAGGCCACAAATGTGCATGTGTCTGCTCAAACGGTCAGAAACAGACTCCATGAGGGCCCGACGTCCACAGGTGGGGGTTGTGCTTACAGCCCAACACCGTGCAGGACGTTTGGCATTTGCCAGAGAACACCAAGATTGGCAAATTCGCCACTGGTGCCCTGTGCTCTTCACAGATGAAAGGTTCACACTGAGCACGTGACAGACGTAACAGAGTCTGGAGATGCCGTGGAGAATGTTCTGCTGCCTGCAACATCCTCCAGCATGACCGGTTTGGCGGTGGGTCAATCATGGTGTGGGGTGGCATTTCTTTGGGGGGCCGCACAGCCCTCCATGGGCTCGCCAGAGGTAGCCTAACTGCCATTAGGTACCGAGATGAGATCCTCAGACCCCTTGTGAGACCATATGCTGGTGCGGTTGGCCCTGGGTTCCTCCTAATGCAAGACAATGCTAGACCTCATGTGGCTGGAGTGTGTCAGCAGTTCCTGCAAGAGGAAGGCATTGATGCTATGGACTGGCCCGCCCATTCCCCAGACCTGAATCCAATTGAGCACATCTGGGACATCATGTCTCGCTCCATCCACCAACGCCACGTTGCACCACAGACTGTCCAGGAGTTGGCGGATGCTTTAGTCCAGGTCTGGAGGAGATCCCTCAGGAGACCATCCGCCACCTCATCAGGAGCATGCCCAGGCATTGTAGGGAGGTCATACAGGCACGTGGAGGCCACACACACTACTGAGCCTCATTTTGACTTGTTTTAAGGACATTACATCAAAGTTGGATCAGCCTGTAGTGTGGTTTTCCACTTTAATTTTGAGTGTGACTCCAAATCCAGACCTCCATAAATTGATAAATTGGATTTCCATTGATTATTTTTGTGTGATTTTGTTGTCAGCACATTCAACTATGTAAAGAAAAAAGTATTTAATAAGATTATTTTATTCATTCAGTTCTAGGATGTGTTGTTTAAGTGTTCCCTTTATTTTTTTGAGCAGTGTATTTGCCATGTAGTGTCTCATTAAATTCCACTTACACAAACCATTCATTTCAATTGATTTGGACTCAGAATACATGAACTGTGCATTGATACTGATCATGGTATTTCAATATTTTTAGCATCCTCTTTAAAGGGGCTTCATCCATTTTTAGGTTTCTGAATTAATGGAATGTGCCCATTGATTCTTGAAGAATGTAACTTAGAAATGCCTCATGAGCTTAGTTCAAATGTCGTACCCCATCAGAACCCAAAATATAAGCTTGTTTCACGTCAATGTTTGTAGACAAAGTAAATGTAAACAAACACTATATAGCCATAAAACATGGTTAAAACTATCATTTTGATATCCTGGAAGGTCAGTTCTTGCACCCGTAACTCTATGAATTTTAGAGTGGTTCCATTTCTCCCTCAGGTTTTTACCGAAACAGATGGGGAGAACGCTTTGTTAATGAACGCTTACGTAATGTGAATTATAATAAAGATGCTCTTGAAAATACATTTATCTCCTGTAAGCCTGTCCCCGAGGTAAAGAGTAAGAGGCTCCCAGCGTCAGGTGGCCCAGCCCAGAAGAAGCAGGGAGGAACAGCTCCAACGCTCCAATAAAAGTCACTGATTTGCAAACAGCCACATCACTATAGGTCTAAAACCAGCAGACATTTCTGCACTCGAGCATGTTCTATGTAACACTCTCTCTCGTCTGCAGATAGGAAAGATGAGGTACGTTAGGGTGTCTCTTCCGAGGCAAGGTCCAGAACGCTATCAGAGAGTTTACACCACTGACATGGGCGACCTGAAGCCGGAGAGGAAAGGTTGGCTACGGTACAGACAGAGTGCTCTTTTCACATCCACGCCATTTAATCTCTTAAATGTAACAAACAATACTGAACAAAAATATAAACACAACATGTAGTGTTGGTCCCATGTTTCATGAGCTAAAATAAAAGATCCCAGAAATGTTCCATACACACAAAAAGCTTATTTCTAAAATGTAATCTACGTTATTCCCAAAAGTAATTATTTATCATGAGAGGACCATAAACAATAACTAGTAATATTGCATACTCCAATAAAACTTAAAATGTCACCTTTCTGGTGAAAAGGAGTTATTAATTGCTGAGGTGTAGCCACTTTTGAGGATACAAACTTAAATATGCAGTACAAATATTATAAAAATATGAAATATTTTATGACGTATTTCCTATTCACCAAAACTGTATGAATAAGGCTTGAAATGACTTATATGCTTTCTAAATATAGTATTGGCAAATTTTAAAACCACTAACTATAAGAGTTCACCTTCCTTATAACTATAAAATAGATTACCCATAACATTTCACCTTCCTTATAACTATAAAATATATTACCCATAACATTTCACCTTCCTTATAACTATAAAATAGATTACCCATAACATTTCACCTTCCTTATAACTATAAAATAGATTACCCATAACATTTCACCTTCCTTATAACTATAAAATAGATTACCCATAACATTTCACCTTCCTTATAACTATAAAATAGATTACCCATAACATTTCACCTTCCTTATAACTATAAAATAGATTACCCATAACATTTCACCTTCCTTATAACTATAAAATAGATTACCCATAACATTTCACCTTCCTTATAACTATAAAATAGATTACCCATAACATTTCACCTTCCTTATAACTATAAAATTGATTACTCATAACATTTCACCTTCCTTATAACTATAAAATAGATTACCCATAACATTTCACCTTCCTTATAACTATAAAATTGATTACTCATAACATTTCACCTTCCTTATAACTGTAAAATACATATTTGTACGTTTAGTGTTAGAGAAAATATGCATATTTTCTAAAGGTCTCTCTTGATCAAAACATCTCCCCCACTGCTGTGAACGTCACACAGGGCTCTAGCTTGGCTTCCTGAACTCCTTAGGAAATCAACTTTCACCTCATATTAGTATTGTCCATATTTGACAAACAAAGTGTTTTTTGTTTAAAATCTGTTAATTATTTTAGATTAATGGTTATAAATCGATCTCTGAGTGTGGTAACCATAATCTCCTTTTGCACTACAATGTAAGGATTGCAGGCATATGCTTTGTCAGTTGCTGTGATGTAGGGTTCAGCCAGGAGTTGATGGACAGTCGGAAGAGCGAATGAAATGGTCCCAGCTTCAAGTGGTTTCAGATTTCACATCCTACATCTCACAGGCGGTCAGAATATACTTCCGTGTCCGTGGAATCAGGGCTATCGCTCAATACAAGCCAATTCGATCTATGGTTTCCACAGATTGATTTATAAGAGAAAATGATGGTAAAAATTGGTACCAGAACCACGCAGGTCCCCTAAATAGGGGACTTTACATCTGAGAGGTTTAAGCTAGCGGTCCATAAAGGGCTTTGGTGCAATATGCCATCCCATCACACTCATTTTCTTGAACAAAACCTTCCAGTTGAGTGAGTGTGCTTTGCAATGCAGAACTAGAGTGCAGTGGTGAATTATCTCAAACACTGTGTGCTTATTTGTCAGATATACGGTTGGTGAAGTTTGCCATGCCAGCCAGAGCATTTAAGAATCATTCGGGGGGGGGGGTGTGTGTGTGTGTGTGTGTGTGTGTGTGTGTGTGTGTGTGTGTGTGTGTGTGTGTGTGTGTGTGTGTGTGTGTGTGTGTGTGTGTGTGTGTGTGTGTGTGTGTGAGTGAATTAATTAATGAGCAGTGCAGAATGCTAAGTGGCTCCCTCAGCTGACTGTCATGGCTCGTCCTGGGCCTCAGTCACTACAGGCCAGGCTGTGGAGATCAAGCTTGGCTGCCTCCCTGTGCCGATTCAGTGGTTAACAAGAAGCAGCATTAATGCTACTGTGAATTGTATGTAACATTTTAGTTCACACTATTGATTTGTTGTCTCAGGCCTCCAGCCTGGCGAAACGCTAATGGAAATAGTCAATAAAAACGCATGTACAGGAAGTACTCACTCTTGGCTCCCCTGCCTCAACGACCTCCACCCTCTCAAAATAGCCACTCGACATCCTTGTAGTTTAAGGCTAGGGCAGTAGCAGTGTGACAACATAGGCTTCTTATCCAATAAGCTATATAGAGTATATGATGGTTGGCCCTTTTTGTGTCTCTGCTGCACATATAAGCAGGCCAAGGTACTGAGCTGTCTGCCAAAACTATTCTGCTTTGGCTGTCCTGTCCTTGCTATCTCCCACTGAGGTGGCCGGATGGATGCCTTTGGAATTCAATACATGTCCACTTGAATAAAACTAAAATAAAAGTGGTGGGTAAAAATACAGAAATTAATTAAAAACCTTCAATCTTGTTTCAGGGTGCTGTGTGGCATGTTATTCAAACATATCAAACATCTCAGAAAAAGAATAAGGAATGTCAGAGAGTGAACCCCGCCCTGCGGTTATTGTATTGATCTTCCCTGTCAATGTGGACCACGGCACCACGGCCGGCCCGCTCATTAGGCAGAATTAGGTGACCGCCTATGGCGGCAGATTGATGAGGGCGGCATTTTATTAGCTAAACTGACCAAGATGCACCTCCAACAACAACACATAAAACCTCACATAATTCTGTACAAAAACAATGACAATTTCTCTCAACGAGTGGCATATGAGCTTTTTAGGTGAGCACTGATGCCGCCCTTTCATCAGCAGTGCCCACTCTGTCTAAGACAGGGGTGCAAATATTTTGCTTGTCCATTCTCAGTGCGCTTCTCCAGAGTGCTGTTGGAGAGAGGCATCTCTGCAGCGCTCCACCAACGTTCCGTCCAAAAATCTAATAACATAAATCATGTAGCAGATATAGGGTATGGTAGAAAAAGCATGTGGCCTTTTCTTTAGCCTACAGGCTGGAGATTAAATGTATGACAATGTAATGAGACGGACACTTTTTACAACACGCAGGTTTCTCAGATAAAATATCCTAACCTAAATGGGGCTCAATCAACTAAAAAATAAGCTGCCATGTTAACAAACAATATATCCTAAAAACAGGACGGGTCAAAGTTAAATGGACAATATGGAATGGACAATCACAACTGTTGTCCAGGAGTTTCACCCCATTGTCATGATCAGTGAATACTTCTGCCTTTCCTGCTGTGTAAACACATTGCAAATAGGCTTGCGATAACTCCTGATAAAGTTGGGTAGCTGATATTCAGAGCTTAAACAGCCAAATTGATTAGCCACATGAATCAGAACTAATAAAGCCAATGCAAAATCCTGTTTTACAAACAGTGGGCCTACCAAATGGATGGGCATTCATAAAATTCCATTGCACCGACAAGGTATGCTACACCCCAGTAAGCACGAGCCGACGTCTTTTGGACGTCTTTTTTGGGGGTCCTGTCCGGACGTCGTTGTTTTGTGTTTTACAAACGGTAGCCTTACCACATAGATGGGCATTCATAAAATTAACTTTCAGGCAACACTGTAAACTACACCTCAGTAAGCATAGACCAATGACCACGCCCTTTGAACGTCTTTTTTTGGCGCAGTTCCAGACCGGCCTTGATTTCCACATCCACGGACCTTGGTTTTTGGTCTGGTCCGGACCAAATCTGAACCAATCATACAAGTGTATGTTTGGTTCAGATGTTGTCCTGTCTGGACCAGCCTTGATTTAGCCCAAACATAGACGTCTATAAATGACTTATTTTCAACTTTCATTCAGAACCAAAAATGAGCCTGATTTCAACATCTGGAAAATACATATTTTTCAACATCCTGGAAAATATGCATTTTAAACACACTCCCCTTCACTGGTCTGTGTCTCCCTCAGGTGTGGCGTTAAACCTGGAGAAGTGGAACCAGCTGAAGAAGATAATCCGAGACATTGACACTGTGATCCCGAAGATCTAGACCCCCCACGGTGCCCAGTGAGCAGCCATGACAGCCCAGATCGATTCCCCTCTACACAAGCGAACCTGTTGTCACTGACAGTATATCACTTTATTTAATCCACTGTTAAATGGCTTTAACATCCTGCAGATATGTTCAATTAAAGCTCTTTGTTTTACATTCCTCACTTTACAAAATAGCTGTCTGTTCTGCATTTAAATTCTGTATTGTTTTATTTGTTAGTTGGCTTTATAAGCCATGGCTTTAGTTGCAAAGAACAGATGTATTTTCTGTGTAAGTGTTCTTGACAGCATTTGTAAATAGAGAGGACAAATTAATGAAGCCTATATGAAGTTAGTCGGGGTAGGTTTTTGTTAAATAATAGTATGGTAGCCTGCACTATCCATTCATCTTTGGAAATGCATACGTTTCTTGAAGTAACACACAGACTAAAAAACCTTTCTCCATTATTACTTTGCTCATTTTCTCCCATTATCTGTTGAGTAATCAGATGCATGGATTATGATCTGATCATGGTTTTTAATGGGGAAGAGCTGCTTTGGTGGTTCAGAAATATATCCCACTAATTACCAGACTGTAGACAGCAGTGGAAGCTGGTGGGAGGAGCTATAGGAGGACAGGATCATTGTAATGGCTGGAATGGAATTAATGGAACGGTATCAAACATATGGAAACACCATGTTTGACTCTCCCATTGATTCCATTCCAGCCATTACAATGAGCCTGTCCTCCTATAGCTCCTCTCATCAGCCTCCACTGGTAGATAGTGTAATGTTCATTGTTACATGCTGTTTGACACTGTAGTTAACTGAAGCCGCCTCTTATATTCCAGAAGAGAGAGCAAGAAGTCAATGGATTGAACACTGCAACTAACAATGCAAGACCATCAAGACAATTAGCAATAAATGGGGACAAAATAAAGGAATGATAGTATGGAAATAAAGTGGGAAGTTTTCACTTTGAGGGTAATAGTATGGAAATAAAGTGGGAAGTTTTAACTTTGAGGGTAATAGTATGGAAATAAAGTGGGAAGTTTTAACTTTGAGGGTGATAGTATGGAAATAAAGTGGGAAGTTTTACACACATATTTATTTGCATCGAAAGATGCTGCAGGTCTTGTCCTGGAGGTTTAAAGCAGTATGTAGCCTATTGGAAACAACGTGTAAGCAAATAAAAAAATATTAATTTAAAGGACAGTACCATATTGTATCATACAGTGCTCCACTGGTGTCAGAGTGGGATGAAACTACTGAGAGGCCATCAAAGGCATGCCTGGCTGTAAGGGACTTGAGATAAAGAAGCATAGTGGCCTGTTTTCTGGAAGAATTGGGTAGTTTAGAAAAGGAAGGAGGTGGCCCCAAACTTCTCCAAGCAGGTTGGGCAATGCAAAGAATTTGCACTCTGATGGTGCAGTATCATACCGACATCTGTGGGTGTCGCTCAAGAGCGGTGAATGAATATGGCTCAAGAGCGGTGAATATGGCTATCGCTTTCGTGTAGTCGTTCTCCCCCCAATCAGCCCCTCTCTCTCGTACTATGTTGTGTGCGAGTGTGTCGGATTACCGTTCTCCTGGCAGCAGGATATTACACTTTTTTTTCCTTCAAAATAAGAGTCCCCCTACAAATACATACTACTTTTTGGGAATATCGATTTTCTTGGCGTGACTGTAGTAAAACAACTGTTTTTCAAAGTATTGCAGCCACCTTTAAAAAAAGTGATAATTTGATGTACTTTCATTTTAATATTGTATTATTTATATCAGCATTTCTTAAGAGAGTTTACACAAATACTGGTATGTTCATAGGTATTGTGTTGGTTATATTACAAATAATATGTAATTCAAATTACTCAATAGAGTCTACAAACCTTAAATTGTGCTGTGCAAGGGGTTCAATATAGAGTGCTGGGGACTCCTTACTCCATTCACTGCAATGCAATAGACTGTAGGACTATAAATTACATATTGGCTTATAGAGAAAAAAACGACTCTGTGCTGATGTAAAAGTGGGGTTGGGAATACTCAGTAGGGTCTGTAGAATCTATATATGGTGTTATTTCTTGGGGGACTGAGGTCTACATACCCAGCAGCACTTTCTAATTCCACCCATTCCAGTGGTCCCAATGCAATACCATGTAGGCCTATACATGCTATATATATATATATATATATATGTATATATAAAAAGTGTTAAACAAATCAAAATGCACTACCGTTCAAAAGTTTGGGGTCACTTAGAAATGTCCTTGTTTCTGAAAGAAAAGCAAATGTTTTGTCCATTAAAATAACATCAAATTGATCGGAAATACAGTGTTGACATTGTTCATGTTGTATATGACTATTGCAGCTGGAAACGGCTGATTTTTAATAGAATATCTACATAGGCGTACAGAGGCCCATTATCAGCAACCATCACTCCTGTGTTCCAATGGCACGTTGTGTTAGCTAATCCAAGTTTATCATTTTAAAAGGCTAATTGATCATTAGAAAACCCTTTTGCAATGATGTTAGCACAGCTGAAAACTGTTGTTCTGATTAAATAAGCAATAAAACTGGCCTTCTTTAGACTATTTTAGTATCTGGAGCGTCAGCATTTGTGGGTTCGATTACAGGCTCAAAATGGCCGGAAACAAAGAGCTTTCTTCTGAAACCCGTCAGTTTATTCTTGTTATTCTTGTTCCATGCGAGAAATTGCATAGAAACTGAAGATCTCGTACAACACTGTGTACTACTCCCTTCACAGAACAGCGCAAAATGTCTCTAACCAGAGTAGAAAGAGGAGTGGGAGGACCTGGTGCAAAACTGAGCAAGAGGACAAGTACATTAGAGTGTCTAAACAGACACCTCACAAGTCCTCAACTGGCAGCTTCATTAAATAGTACCTGCAAAACACCAGTCCCAACATCAACAGTGAAGAGGAGACTCTGGGATGCTGGCCTTCTAGGCAGAGTTCCTCTGTCTCGTGTCTGTGTTCTTTTGCCCATCTTAATATTTAATTTTTATTGGCCAGTCTGAGATATGGCTTTTTCTTTGCAACTCTGCTTACAATTTGTATATCTTTTTTCTTCCTTTATTTAAGTCAGTTAAGAACAAATTGATATTTCAATGATGGCCTAGGAACAGTGGGTTAACTGCCTTGTTCAGGGGCAGAACGACAGATATTTACGTTGTCAGCTCGGGTATTTGATCTTGCAACCTTTCTGTTACTAGTCCAACGCTCCAACCACTAGGCTACCTGCCGCCCCAAGGCCAGCATCCCGGAGTCGACTCTTCACTGTTGACGTTGAGACTGTTGTTTTGCGTGTACAATTTTTAAATGCCACTTCTACAGTTTAAAATCCATTAAAAGAGAGTCTGTAGTATTCTTCAAACTTAAAACCTTAACTTCTTTCAATTAAGTGATTTCCCCTCCGTTATAACTCATGTAAAAGATACTCTCGCATGCCATTGTGACAAAGCGTATTCACATTGCGCTCTGATAAGACTGCTTTAGAGAACAAGCACACATAAACACCACAACTAATACCTTCTGACTGTTTTCTAAAATGGGGGCACCCATTTGTATAGTTTAGTGTCACGTCCATCTCAACACCATGCATTACCAGATACTGGAATGCCTGATGTTTCTGAATTGGAAGTAGTATATCCTTTAATTCTCTTTCATGCTGGCTTAAAAAAAATCCATCATTTTAAGATTTAATGTAATGCAATTACTACTACTGACTATATGTTGGATATCTACTGTATGGCTATAACTGTCCAATTTGAGTTTAAGTTCACTATCACATGCTTAAAACCCCATCAGTTGTTGGCCGTTCTAGAAACATTTTGCATAACCTCTTTGCTGTCACAAGACAGACTGTAATTGCTGACTCGCAAAAGACGCAGGGCACATTAACACAATTTGTTGCTTCAGATGTAACTTCAAAAGATCATTGTAATGGAATTGTTGTAGTAAAAGGCCAGCAACCCTCCATATTATTCAGTGCCCGATGAAATGACACCCTATATAGATTCTACAGACCCTACTGAGTACTCCCAACAACACTTTTACAATATTGTTTACATACCAGTCTGAACATTGTATTTTTCAATAGCGGTCTTAAAATAATGCTTTTAAAAACATGTTACATTTTTCCCCCCCCATAAATTCCTTCTTGTATTTGGTTATAAGAACAATAAAAATGTATCAAAATGTTATATATTTTGAATGAGTTTTGCAATGTTTTGAAATGCGGGTGTTTATTTTGAAGGTTACCTCATTATCATAGAAAAGTGATGTCATCGTTAGTGCTGCTAACAGAATAGTATTGTGTGTTGGATAGAAGGTGAGCCTGGTTTCCAGCTGAGTGCTTGCTCTCTCTCAGTGTGTGTGTGTGTTGTCATTATTATCCAGTGTGCTCCCAGCTCAGAATGGCCAGATTCACTCAGACTGAAACAAGAAGGCAGCAGCAATCACAGCAGCCCCATCCCGCTCACACCAGCCTGGTTTTCACTGGACCTGGGGCACCACCTACCGAACAACCACTACTACTTATCCCTCACCAGCACCAGTACTCTCAGATCACATTTCCTAAACCCATGAACGGGTCAGAATCCATTTCCATTCATCCGGAGAGCGGCAACATGAAAGACCAAGATGCCATAAAGCTGTTTATCGGGCAGATACCGCGGAACTTAGAGGAAAAAGACCTGAAACCTCTGTTTGAACAGTTCGGGAAAATCCACGAACTGACAGTTCTAAAGGACCGATACACCGGCATGCACAAAGGTAACGTGTGCCCCCCCCCCCCCCCCCCCCCCCATCCAATGGCATATAGCAAGGCCTAATACAATTAACTGTATTTCGTTTGATTACAATATTACGTAGCCTACAATTGCCAGTCTTATGGCTGGCGACTTTTGCATTACGCACCATTTTATTTTTGTCTAACTCAACATTTAGCTCTCTAAATGATTGTACAGAATTGTAGGAATAATTATAATTACTATTTTTCGTCAAACATGCATGATAACCTAGGCTACATTTAATCATCGTGGTCTCATGTTCCCAAATATTCTAATGTGGCCATGGGCATGCACATAGGGAGATGTCATAGTTGTAGGGGTCTCGCGCTGATTCTTAGCTTATATTATTGCTTTCACGCATACACATCCGAACGACTTGAGTGTTTACAGATTTCAAACGTGATAATATTTCATATAAATGTATCCAATGTATTTGTATTTTCATAACGCTCTCTCAGAATTGGGGCAGAGGCGCTTAAAAGGGATACATTTTTAAAGAGCCTCCCCTTGACTCTCCCATGTTTTAGGTACAGACAGCATCCTTTATTTATCCATATGCTTTCTGTAACATCCCACCATGTGCTGCTCAAGTAAAAGCTAAGCCCAAAACCAAATAGATTCGGTGCCAGAATGTACAAAATAGGGACGCAAGGACTGTCAAGAGATGACAAACGTTTCTACTGCGCGCAGCCAGCAGTGTTGCTGCTGCTATGGTGTGTTGCCATGTTGGGCTTATGGAGGTGGATGTAAATAAGCCACCAACAAAAAGACAATGTTAAAGGGATAGTTTGGGATTTAGGCAACGAGGCCCTTTATCTACTTCCCCATTGGCGGATGAACTCGTGGATACCATTTTTATGTATTTGCATTGAATATGAAGGAAGTTAGAGGTAGTTTTGCTAGTGTTAGCACAATGGCTGGAAGTCTACAGGAACAGCTAGCGTGCTACAGTAGCAGTCATTGCACTAATGCTAGTTAGAAACTTCCTTCAAACTGCATTGCCAAAATCCCAAACTATCCCTTTGAAGATGCGCTATGCAGAAACTCTCCACCATTTCATGTTGCTGAAATTCTAATAGTTCACCTAATTTCAGTTTATGTGACAAAACAAGCAAGTAGAATGAAGAAAATCATTGTACCATCTAAATCGCTGTGAAATATATTTTTTATAACCAAAGAAGATGGCGTACTAAACCGAATGTGTAAGACACAAAAACAAAACTTAAGAGGGAGCATAGAAATAGCGCACATAGAACAGATCTACCGCTTCTTAGACTTGCTTTCAATGACAATGACAGATCTATAACACATTTCTATGTGAATTTGGTCTTGTCGCCCAAAAATGTACATATTGCAGCTTTAAGATTCAATGTTTCTTTTCTGATGCAGTCGGGGAAGTCATGGAAGCCATTTAACTTCACAATGGAGATGATTTACATTTTAGTCATTGAGCAGCCGCTCTTATGAATGCATACATTACATACATTTTTTCTCCGTACTGGTCCCCCGTGGGAATCGAACCCACAACCCTGGCGTTGCAAACACCGTGCCCTACCAACTGAGCCACACGGGACCTACAGAATGTAGTTAAATAAAGGTTAAATAAAAAAAATAACAAAATAAACAATGATAGTGAACGACGTTGCCCTATTCATCATCGTCAGTGTAGGGCATCGTCCATCATCTTCATCATCATCATCATCATCAAACTTCTTCATGGAAACTGGAGCCACCAACAACTAAGGCTTCTTGATGTTACAGTATTACGAAGGATCATTTAGCCTACATAGCATACTTCCATGGATTTAGTGTAAAACCAAAACGCTGTCCAGACACCAAGATCTAAAAAAATCTTTACAATGACACAATTGTGATTAATGATCAAATAAGGCTATAATAATTTCAAATATGCACCATGTTAGTTGATGTTTCCATCAATGGGAATTGGGCCCCCGTTGCTGTCCATGGTCCTGACAGCCAAAATGCGTTGAGCAGGAAAGGATAAGGCAGAATCAGTTGACTAGTGACCAAATGAAAGCTCTGAGATAAAGGCTTTCCCTGCTTAGCAGGTGAATGTCTATGTGACATTAAGAAATATACACATCACAGGTAATCTTTTAAATGCCACTTCTGACACATTTTAACAGACACTCTTATCCAGAGCAATTAGAGTTAAGTGCCTAGCTCAAGGACACATTGGCAGATTTTTCACCTAGTCAGCTCAGGGATTCAAACCAACAACCTTTCAGTTACTGGCCAGACGCTCTTAACCGCTAAGCTACCTGCAGCCACCTGGCATTATCATGCCATTATGTTCACTCATTTCTGGCATTCCAAATAGGCTACTATGAACGTGAAGCATTTACATTTCTGAAAGTAAAAATATAATTATAGACATACTGCATTATGGACAATGTCTTGATGGGTGTACAACATTATCAACCCAAAATCACGTTTGACATTATCCACAGGTGAGATGAAATTTAAATCACATTTGTAATTTCTGATGTCAAGCTGTATCTGGTGTAAGTGATGAGCCACACGTAGAATATGTCCCTTCCAATGTGTCTCTGTTAATGAAGTGAAATAACTAGCCAGTAATCATTCAGCTCAATGTCTGCCAAATGTCTCTCTCACCTGTGGTTGGTGATCAAAGGTCAGAGGTCAATAGCTAGAGAGGACCCTAGTATGCCCCACACCTACATATGGCTATAATTCTGTGAGAGGTGTGTGTTTGTGTGTGTGTGCTTGTCCCCATAATAGGAGTATTTCTCAACCTCACACACTAGACAGTAGTTGTGTGTAAAGAATAAAACCTTATTGTACTGCATTGCATAAGGATTGCAGTACTTGGTTCTGGTTCTCAACAAACTGTTGTGTTATAATTGAAGTCAGGCCCTGAATGGTGGCATGCGTATGGAATATATGAGCAGAATTTCTCTGTGTGTCAGAAAGATGATTCACTGATGAGTCTTGAATTGTACATTTACAAAAGTCGTGACATCAACAGCTAGTCAGTAGTTTACAATGTACAGGTTCGATCTCTTTCATTTATTATCTTCATCAATTTGTCACATTTTATCATGACATTTTCCAAAGTTACTGTCAATTAAAACAAGTTCCTGAAAATGTTCTATGCAAAAGCTTTTAATAACAAGTATTTTTTGCGTTTATTCTTAGTACTGTGGGTTTATGCCTTCCGTGCTGAAATACCCCTGTTAACTTTATGCCTTTGTTGTTTTATCGTACAGAAGTCGCATAAGCATTTTACCTCAAACTATTTAGTGGTGGAATATTACTAAATATAAAACATTGCCTCTTAAATTAATCAATGTAAATGTATAGATTTAATTTTGGAACATGGCCATTTCTGTGGATTTTTTGGAAGTTATATATGAAAATATTATACAACAAGGCTACGTTCTTGTTAGTGAATACTTACTTCCTCAAATATGACAAGCATCGTCTCTGCTATTATGTGATAATAAAATAGAATTGAATTACCTATCTCATCAACTAATTTAATGGATTAGATTACTCGTTCTCCAAACAATAATAAAAATGATTAGTACTCCTATTCAAGTAAATAATTTTAGAGGTCAGACCCAAAATATTAATGTCAAAGTCAATTTATATTCTTATTCATTAATGTCAAATAGCCAGGGTTTAGTTGAATCAGTTTACTTGGAATGTAATAAATCCTGGCCACACAATTTCCAGTATGAAATCATCCTAGCACTAGTCCTTTGCACTTCACTGGTTTTTCTATTGTCAATGCTTTATAAACGAAAAAGGATTATAAATGTCATCTAATAGTATAATTGTTCCTCAAAATTACACGCGCGAACGCACACACACACACACACACACACACGCACACACACACACGCGCACACACACACGCGCACACACACACACATCACACACACACACACACACACACACACACACACACACACACACACACACACACACACACACACACACACACACACACACACACACACACACACACACACACACACACATTTTCCAGAGAAGCAAAATTGCATTCATCGAACCATAATGGTCCTTACATATACTGAGTAGTTGTTGTTTGTCATATTTTGTCATTTTGATTTACATTATATTCGTAGTCTGTTGTTTTCCTCCCTTCCTTCCCTTCGACCGATTCTTTCTGGTAATCCATCAGGGAAAACAAGGAATTTGTTTGTGAAGCGTGATAATAATGTGTGGCTATAATAACTTGACTCGAGAGGATTAGCAAATGTGCATTGTCTGAAGCTTCAGTCTCTCGGGTGATCAGCTGCTAGTCTCCCTAAACAGTGGCTGCCTTCACCAATTAAACATGCAGTCTAGTCTCCCTCTTCAAATGATTTATTCTGCCTGTACTGTCGATGGCCTGCCGTTTATTGTCGTCCAATTGGTATTAATAGGTAGACTATTTCCTGATGTTGGATTTATCACTCACAGGGAAAACTTCTCCTGTTGTTTTTAATTAGGCTCCACTCACACAACAGGCTTTCAGTTTAAAATTCATTTTTCTCTGTGTGTGTGAAGGCTACCTGAAGGTTGCAATTGTATTTTTCTTGATTTAAGTATGCTAGCAGTTTAATGATTTGCGCACTCGCACATGAAAAGCACACAAAGCCATTTTCAAATGTATTTTTCTGTGTTGTTCTGTGGCTAGTAAGAGGGTTATTGTTGCATAGGGGTGTCAATCTTAGCAGATTTGCTTTTGAATACAGATACAGGTTTAGCTGTGAAGACTGAAACACACACACACACTTGATGAGAGGAGGATGGGTGGCAGGAGTAATTCAGCATACTGGACAGGCAATACAAACATGTCTGCTCTCATCTGCCTGCTGAGTATCAATATTAAGCTAGTGTCGGGAGGATCATTGTGTTAATGCATTTATAAATGGACCAAAGATATTGCCGTAGACTCAAGCCAGTCAGAAGCACATTAAATCATAGGAATAATCTAATGAAATATTTATTCTAGTTACATTTTTTTCTTCCCCACTCTGATGGATGGGCTCCACAGTGGGGGTAGTAGCCCAGCAATAATGGAGAGATGGAGGGAGGCAGATCCAAGCTACAGGGTGCTGTAAGAGCATATAGGCCCGCCCAAATCAAATGGTATTAAAAAGAGACAAGACCAGTATCCCCACGGAGATTATGTAACTGTACCAGAGTGTTGACAAAAACAAATCTAGTAATCTTTCCAAACCTTTCATACAGTATGTGATTTAAAGGGATGCCCCTCTCCTCCATATTGAAGCTGCTCATATGGAAGGAGCTAAGGATCACGGCGCTGCGCCAAGGTATGACAGGAACCCCTCTGGGAAAACAGATGGGAGCAAATGTACTTACAGGTAATTGCCAAAATAAAGGAAACACTTGAGTAAATGAGGAATACAAAGTAAATTGAAAGCAGGTGCTTCCACACAGGTGTAGTTCCTGAGTTAATTAAGCAATGAACATCCCATCATGCTTAGAATCATGTATAAAAATGCTGGGCAGGCCCAGTTGCCCATTTTTTTGGCTACCATGGCTATGCCACAGCACAGAAACGGCATTATTGAAATTCAGTAAAGAACTTCTGTTGGCTGCCGATGAATGCTCTATTCTAGTTCTTTGGGATCTCAGTGCTGGGTTTAATACTATTGATCGTAACATCCTTGCTGACCGGCTGGAGAAGTGGGTGGGAATCTCTGGGGTTTCCCTCGACGGGTTCAAGTCATATCTACACTACCACCCTTTGCCTTGATGACAGCTTTCCACACTCTTGGCATCAAAGCAAAGCTGTCATCAAGGCAAATGGTGGCTATTTGAAAAATTTCAAATATAAAATATATTTTGATTTGTTTAACACTTTTTTGGTTACTACACGATTCCATATGTGTTATTTCGTAGTGTGGATGTCTTCAGTATTATTCTACAATGTAGAAAATGGTAAAAATAAAAAAAAAACTTGAATGAATAGGTGTGTACAAACTTTTGACCAGTAGTGTATGTGGCATACTTTTCTCAGTGAGCATGGGTATTGTCGCCAGCACCTATTCACTATGGTGTCCCTCGGGGATCAACTCTGGGCCCCGTCTATTTCCCCATGTACATACTTCCGCTTGTTGACATTATCCACAATCATAACATTCACTTTCATTGCTAGACAGATGACACACAGCTTAATTTACCAATCAGACCCATTAACCAAGCTAGCGTAGCTACCCATCAAAAGTGTCTTGCTGACATAAAATTGTGGATGTCTGACCATTTTTTCCAGCTTAATGGTAACAATCAGAGGTTGTTTTATTTGGAACCCACCTTGCTATAACCCAGATTGTAAATAGCTTTGGTCATTTGTCCATCAATGTCAAGCCTAAGGCAAGAAACCTTTGTCTTCTTTGACCCTGACCTAAAGATCAAGTTGCATGTAAAGAATGTTTTCCAGTCCTGCTTTTAACATCTAAGAAATATAGCTAAAGTCACGTTATACAGTGGGGGAAAAAAGTATTTGATCCCCTGCTGATTTTGTACGTTTGCCCACTTTTAAAGAAATGATCAGTCTATAATTTTAATAGTAGGTTTATTTGAACAGTGAGAGACAGAATAACACCCAAAAAATCCTGAAAAATGCATTTAAAAATTTTTATAAAATGATTTGCATTTTAATGAGGGAAATAAGTATTTGACCCCTCTGCAAAACATGACTTAGTACTTGGTGGCAAAACCCTTGTTGGCAATCACAGAGGTCAGACGTTTCTTGTAGTTGGCCACCAGGTTTGCGCACATCTAAGGAGGGATTTTGTCCCACTCCTCTTTGCAGATCTTCTCCACGTCATTAAGGTTTCGAGGCTGACGTTTGGCAACTCGAACCTTCAGCTCCCTCCACAGATTTTCTATGGGATTAAGGTCTGGAGACTGGCTAGGACACTCCAGGACCTTAATGTGCTTCTTCTTGAGCCACTCCTTTGTTGCCTTGGCCGTGTGTTTTGGGTCATTGTCATGCTAGAATACCCATCCACGACCCATTTTCAATGCCCTGGCTGAGGGAAGGAGGTTCTCACCCAAGATTTGACGGTACATGGCCCCGTCCATCGTCCCTTTGATGCGGTGAAGTTGTCCTGTCCCCTTAGCAGAAAAACACCCCCAAAGCATAATGTTTCCACCTCCATGTTTGACGGTGGAGATGGTGTTCTTGGGGTCATAGGCAGCATTCCTCCTCCTCCAAACAGTTGATGTCAAAGAGCTCCATTTTGGTCTCATCTGACCACAACACTTTCACCAGTTGTCATCTGAGTCATTCAGATGTTCATTGGCGAACTTCAGACGGGCATGTATATGTATTCTTGAGCAGGGGGACCTTGCGTGCGCTGCAGGATTTCAGTCCTTCACGGCGTAGTGTGTTACCAATTGTTTTCTTGGTGACTATGGTCCCAACTGCCTTGAGATCATTGACAAGATCCTCCCCTGTAGTTCTGGGATGATTCCTCACCGTTCTCATGATCATTGCAACTCCATGAGGTGAGATCTTGCATGGAGCCCCAGGCCGAGGGATATTGACAGTTCTTTTGTGTTTCTTCCATTTGCGAATAATCGCACCAACTGTTGTCACCTTCTCATCAAGCTGCTTGGCGATGGTCTTGTAGCCCATTCTAGTCTTGTGTAAGTCTACAATCTTGTCCCTGACATCCTTGGAGAGCTCTTTGGTCTTGGCCATGGTGGAGAGTTTGGAATCTGATTGATTGATTGCTTCTGTGGACAGGTGTCTTTTTTACAGGTAACAAGCTGCGGTTAGGAGCACTCCCTTTAAGAGTGTGCTCCTAATCTCAGCTCGTTACCTTTATAAAAGACACCTGGAAGCCAGAAATCTTTCTGATTGAGAGGGGGTCAAATACTTATTTCCCTCATTAAAATGCAAATCAATTTATAACATTTCTGACATGCGTTTTTCTGGATATTTTTGTTGTTAATCTGTCTCTCACTGTTCAAATAAACCTACCATTAAAATTATAGACTGATCCTTTCTTTGTCAGTGGGCAAACGTACAAAATCAGCAGGGGATCAAATAGTTTTTTCCCCCACTGTATATGCTTTTACAGTGCATTCGGAAAGTATTCAGACCCCTTTACTTTTTCCACATGCTGTTACGTTTACAGCCTTATGCTAAAATTGATAAAAATATATAGATTATAATAAATCTACACACAATACCCCATAATGACAAAGCAAAATCAGATTTATAAAAATGACAAAGCAAACGCAAATGTATAAAAAATAAAAACTGAAATATCATATTTACATTAGTAAATATATCACATTTACATAAGTATTCAGACCCTTTAATCAGCACTTTGTTGAAGCACCTTTGAAAGCTATTTCAGCATTGAGTCTTCTTGGGTAGGACGCTACAAGCTTGACACACCTATATTTTGGGAGTTTCTCCCATTCTTCTCTGCAGATCCTCTCAAGCTCTGTCAGGTAGGATGGGGAGCATTGCTGCACAGCTATTTTCAGGTTTCTCCAGAGATGTCAATCGGGTTCAAGTCCGGGCTTCCATCTGGCCACTCTACCATGAAGGCCTGATTGGTGGAGTGCTGCAGAGAAAGGTTCTGGAAGGTTCTCCCATCTCCACAGAGGAACTCTGGAGCTCTCTCAGAGTGACCACCAGGTTCTTGGTCACCTCCCTGACCAAGGCCCTTCTCCCCCGATTGCTCAGTATGCCCGGGTGGGCCAGCTGTAGGAAGAGTCTTGGTGGTTTCAAACTTCTTCCTTTTAAGAATGATGGAGGCCACTATGTTCTTGGGGACCTTCAATGCTGCAGAAATGTTTTGGTACCCTTCCCCAGATCTGTGCCTCAACACAGTTCTGTCTTGGAGCTCTACGGACAATTCTTTTGACCTCATGGCTTGATTTTTGCTCTGACATACATTGTCAGCTGTGGGACCTTATATAGACAGGTGTGTACCTTTCCAAATCATATCCAATCAATTGAATTTACCACAGGTGGACTCCAATCAAGTTGTAGAAACATCTCAAGGATGATCAATGGAAACAGGATGCACCTGAGCTCAATTTTGAGTTTCATAGCAAAAGGTCTGAATACTTATGTAAATAAGGTATTTCTGTTTTACATTTTTTATACATTTGCAAAATTTCGAAAAAACAGTTTTTCGCTTTGTCATTATGGGGTATTGTGTGTAGATGAGGAACATTTTTATTTAATCCATGTTATAATAAAGCTGTAACGTAACAAAAAGTGAAGGGGTCTGAATACTTTCCGAATGCACTGTAGGCCTTTCTCGGGATATCTAATAAGTCAATATCTGGAGGGAATCCAAAAATAATTTGTGCATGAAAGAAAAATATGGAGTTGATATTGAGCATGTGCTGAAAATTCAGAAATCCATCAGAAATCGTCCTTATTTTCAGCATACCAAAAAGCATATCAAGATCAGGATATGGACCTCAGCCAAGAGAAGCATATCTGGAATCAATATAGCTTAATATCTTGAATGTGCTGAGAAAACACAGATATGCGGTGTATACAGTCAGTATTTGTCAACATGAAGAGAGAAAATGTCTCTTATCTCAGGATATTGAATGAATACATGTCCGGCCATAGGAAATATGTACTATTCGGAGTAATCCCTATGTCAAAAAGACACATCTGGATTCAGAATTTGTCAGAATATGGTGCAAATCCACAAAACTCAAAATATGCATTGGAAATGCTTGAATAGCTCTAGAATATCAAAAACGAGTAATGTTAATATATGTAGCCTTTTCACCCAGTGTTGCTGCTTTCAGAGGGTGCATAGGCAAATCTATGGGAAAACATGGACTGGCTTTTGAGACGTTGTCTGATAGCCCTTCTAGCCCCAGTTACATGCATATGAAATTAATTGGGTTCCATTAACCTTGGTTGTGGGTGATTTCACAGTGGTGGTTTTGCAGCCGTTGTCTGGACTGGAGGTCACCATCAAGGATGTCTGCGGTATTAAGGATTGGGTTGGGTGACCATTTGTGTTAGGTTTTATTTTACACTCCCTATTCACAGTTTATTTTGTTTGGGGATGTGATTTGGTCATGGTGCCACAGAGGGATGAAGAAAGCTCTTGAGTATGCTTCATAATACATACATTTGAGTTTGGGTCCATGTTGTAACATCACAGAATGTTTTTGACAGTGACTTCACTGATTTTGTGGTAGCCTTCAGAAAGTATTCACACCCCTTGACGTTTTCCACATGTTATGTTACAGCCTGAATTTAAAATGGATTAAACTGAGATGTTGTCACTGGCCTCCACACAATAACCCATAATGTCACAGTGGAATTGTTTTTCTAAATTTGTACTAATTATTTACAAATTAAAAGCTGAAATGTATTGAGTCAATAAGTATTCAACCCCTTTGTATGGCGAGCCAAAATAAGTTCAGGAGTAAAAATGTGCTTAACAAGTCACATAATAAGTTGCATGGACTCTGTGTGTAACAATACTGTTTAACATGATTTTTTAAATCCCTATCTCATCTCTGTACCCCACACATACAATTATCTGTAAGGTCCCTCAGTCGGGCACAGATTCAACTACAAAGACCAGGGAAAACACCCCTGGTTTTTGGGGTTGAATCTGTGTTTGAAAATCACTGCTTGACTGAGGGACCTTATAGATAATTGTATGTGTGGGGTACAGAGAACATCACGTTAAACACTGTTATTGCACACAGAGTGAGTCCATGCAACTTATTATGTGACTTGTTAAGCACATTTTTACTCCTGAACTTATTTAGGCTTGACATAACAGAGGTGTTGAATGCTTATTGACTCAAGACATTTCAGTTTAAGATTATTTATATATTTGTAAAATTTCGAGAAAACAATTCCGCTTTGATTTTATGGGGTAGGGTGTGTAGACCAGTGACAATAATTTTACATTTAATCAATTTTAATTTCAGGCTGTAACAACAAAATGTGGAAAAGGTCAAGGGGTGTGAATACTTTCTGATAGCACTGTATCTTACTAATGTAACACAAACTGTGCAACTTGAGTAATTTGTCAGTAAATAAGAAATGAAGAATGTATTTTTCTTATTTATTTAACCAGGAAATCCTTTGATTTAAAAATCGGTAAATCGGGCGGTAAAGGTACAGCACCTTCTCACCCATACCCAAAGGTCACCGTTATTCCACTGCGGTAAGTGGGAGGATAGAGGCCTATCTACACTGAGTGTAAAAGAAAATAGCAACACCTTCCTAATGTTGAGTTGCACCCTGTTATGCCCTTACAACAGCCTCAATTCGTCGGGGCATTGACTCTACAAGGTGCCAAAAGCATTCCACAGGGATACTGGCCCGTGCTGACTCCAATGCTTCCCACAGTTGTGTCAAGTTCTTGACACACTGAAACCGGTGTGCCTGGCAACTACTACCATACTCCATTCAAGGGCACTGAAATATTTTGTCTTGCCCGTTCAGTGGCACACATACACAATCCATGTCTCAATTGAGACATCATAGCTTTCACCTGGATTCACCTGCTCAGTCTCTATCATGTTCCTAATGTTTTGTACACTCAGTGTATTTTGGATGGTGCTTCTTAAAGAACTGTCATATCCTGCAGAGCAGAGTACTACGGTAGAAAGCGGGCAAGGAGAAAGGAGGAGAGCGAGAGTGATGATGTTTCAGTGAGAAATGATCTCTGCTCTTTAATGTTGTGTTTGAGCTTGGCCAGGCACCTACTCATTTTTAGAAGTTGGGAAAATAAAATAACAACATTATGGAGATTTTAATGTAGTATTGTTTTTTAAATAATCCCTCTCCATTTTGGAACGCTTCAGGAGAAGTCATGTGATAAAGCCTCTTTGGTCCAAGCTGGAGAAAATAATAAGATGTCTGTTTTTTGTCTTTTTCCCAGTGTTGAACCCACTGACCCTCTGTTTTAGTAAAAACAATGAGAGATTAGTCAAGCCATCCCAGCTCTTAGAATGTCAAATGACAGTAGTGATGGGGCCTTGATGCAGGCCCAGAGACGTGTGTAGAGTGGCCAGTATCAGTCAGGCAGACATGACAGAAAGGGATGGGAGGGAGCACAGCCACACGTATTGTATGCAGACAGACAGAGAAGAGGACAGAAGACAAGTGACAGATGGACACATGGTTAGGCACAATGGATTAGTGGAGTGAGAAAGATGAAGTGATTGTCAGAGCAGCAGAAACAAAGTGTTGCTTCGATCCTAAGGTGTTGTGTTTAGAGTGACAGCTGGGCAAAGGAGTAGTCTTCAGACAGGTTTAAGCTATCTACTGTGGAGGGCCGGGGAGATCTA